>NW_025779358.1:0-57068 GCF_021130785.1 Homalodisca vitripennis
TCCGATCAAACAACAAAAGTGTAACTGTTTCAGTTATATTGTTTTTCACAACGAAAGTCAATTTACAATTTTCATTTAGTAACTGGATAGCCAGTGTCAGAAGAGTAAAATATTGAGATTGAAATTCAATAATGAACCAAAAACATCGTAATTAACAGTACAGCTAAATATTCAAATATGAGACTCAGCAATTGCAACGTATTGATTGATAATCATGAATTATAGCAAAAGTTACCTACCCAATTATAAGTTCAAGGAAAACAGGATTTTTCCGGACATTTTGCCATCGTTCAGTGAAACAAGAAAACAGTAACACTACGTTTCGAGATCTGCAATCTGATCTCTTCTTCAGGTAAAGAACTAACCTAATACATAATTACAAACTAAGTTAAAATAAACAAATCTTACTAAAGCGTTGTGGCACGCCTAAGTCAGGAATCACAACCTACATGTTGTTGTCAACTTCACTAACACTAAAGACATGCACTTAATACAAAACTATACAAAACACTAATCATTAAAAGTAAACTACGGAATACAGGTCACAATGCGTCTTCACGTCGTCTACTGACCACCTACGACTGACCAAAGGGACTAAGCCAATGGCAATCGTGTCGGCTGGCTAAAACAAGATGGCGGAAATACAAGGGAAGGGGAACAGGAATGGGCCCTTTCGTTATTATTGGTTCATGCGAGATGAACTTCTTAAAACCATATTGTTGACTCCGCATTGGTTTATTACAAATATCCGATCCGTTTTGATACTTTTGGTTTTCTCTTTAGTTCATTTTTTAGAATTGGCAACCAAAGCGGCCTAATCTCGACTGATGGTTGACTGATTGGTTTTGTGGGTCTGCCAATTTAATGTATGTTGCCTCAATTAATTTCCTTTTGAAGAAATGTGGTTCCCGATGTATTATGTGGGCTTCATCCCAATTCATATGATGGTCTTCGTGACCAACAATGGTGTGCAATTTTTGACTTTTGTGTGAAAACTAGTCCTGGCTAGTCCCTCTGGTCAGTCGTAGGTGGTCAGTAGACGAGTGAAGACGCATTGTGACCTGTATTCCGTAGTTTACTTTTAATGATTAGTGTTTTGTATAGTTTTTGTAATTAAGTGCATGTCTTTAGTGTTAGTGAAGTTGACAACAACATTGTAGGTTGTGATTCCTGACTTAGGCGTGCCACAACGCTTTAGTAAGATTTGTTTATTTTAACTTAGTTTGTAATTATGTATTAGGTTAGTTCTTTACCTGAAGAAGAGATCAGATTGCAGAATCTCGAAACGTAGTGTTACTGTTTTCTTGTTTCACTGAACGATGGCAAATGTCCGGAAAAATCCTGTTTCCTTCACAATCCTTCCATCGTCAAAAATAACCTTTAAACAAAGAGTATAAGTTCAATTCCTAAAGAATAGAAATAAGTCTGGTTGCAACTATTTGCTTGACAACGAATTCGGAACAAAGCGAATTTTACAATAGCGCCAAACAATACAACCTTTTCCATTGTTAGCCATTAATTTCTAAGCTGTACGCAGTCAGTAGTGAATGGCTGATGATTACTCCCGCTGGTTGGCGAGAACATAGGTATATTGGGTCACGTGATGATAAATGTGAATGACGACGGATTTTTCTTTCATCTGAATAAAATTTATCTTGGCTTTTGTCTTGTAAGTCACGTAAAGTAACGCCCCTTCAAACCCCACCCCGCACCACCTGCTTCACACGACCTGCACGGAAAACACAGTAGACAGTTCCGCATTGTAATCATGTCTTGTTAAAATTAAACTCGCATCGCTAAACAAACACATTTTAGAATTAAAGAAGTAACTCTTAATTATCTAATAGATTTCAAAGTATATACATAATTTGAGTGTAGAATAAATAAAACCATACCATACGTTTAAAAGGATGTTTTTTTGAAGGATTTAGGGTCATCATTCAAAAATGAAATGTTAAGTAAGAAGAACAATAAACAGAAAAATAAATTAAAAAAAACATAATTAACCTTTAAATTTTGACCCCTTTCCAAAATCTAAAGATAATTTCAGATTTTTCCGTACGATTTTATGGGATCGATTATAAGCTTATAAAAGTAGAAACAACAATGCTGTAATAATAAATTTACTTTTCATTGTGTACAATAAAAATAAAATAGAATACTATATATATATATATATATATATATATATATATATATATATATATATATATATTGCTTTCATGTTAACAAGAAATAAATTTATACTTTAAAGTCCTCAAAAACATATTAGACTTAAAATATTTGCTTGAGATCGTAATATATTAAGTACTTCCAAAGAGAAGGTGCTTATAATTTTCACGTATCTCTGATTCCTTCGTGGAAAACTTAGCTTAGATAAAGCTTTCCCAACAAATGCACAGCACAATGACAGAATAATAACAACACAATTTGTAATGTTTAATACTAATATTTTGAAAGGTCTTATAAAATGATTTCTCATATAAATATATAAAAATAACAAGTTTTAATCTAAGATCATATTCAACAATTTATACTCATTATATAATCTGAATAAAATTTTTTTAATCCAAAGCACATTTCTTTAAAACGGAATGTTTGTTTTGTTACGAATAAACTTAAAGTACAACATAAAGTATGTAACAGGACTACCTAGTCACACGATATACGGTCTCTCCGATATTAGGGCCAATTGTTGGAAGGTGAGTGTGGGGTGAACAAGTGGAAGGGTTGAGAGGATTTGAAGGATCGAAGTCACTTTACATAATTTCAAGGACAGAGGCGGACTCACCTTATTTATTGACAGATTTATAAGCAAACCGAATTTATGTTGTCAATCAACAGTACGCTCATAGCAATACCTTTTTAGAGTTGTAAAAATTGGATTCCACCTAGCCATAACTAATATCAATTCAGATTCCCCAAGGATTGACGCATATACCTGTATTCACATAACCACATCATTTATTAACAATGTAAATTAGTTCTCATTGTATGGGAGTTTCTGTGCTTGCACTCGAACACAAGGTCACTAACACCAGGATAAACAATTATACTCATGAACTACATTAAAACATTTCTTATTTTTCATCTGTATTTCCCAATGGTATATTTTATTGGCTGATTTTTTAGCAAAGCCTATCAATCGTGGGGCTGGAAATTTTGTCTGTCCGCACTATAGTTTGGCAACGAACTAACATATAGAAATCTGTATAACTCTTCATTTGTTATACGAGTTATAAAATTTAATCGAATCATGTCATAAGAAATACTTATTCACATATCCCAATAATTCAATCTTCTATTCACATAAAACACAGCATTTATAACACTAGAAAGTGGTTCATTGTTTGTAAGTTTTGTGCTTGGGCTCATTAACGTAACAGTCACAAAAGTTTAGTTAGACAGTTTTATTCATGAATTGTATTAAAACGTTTCGAGTTTATCACATTTTATCATATCAATATTAGAAATGCGGAAGATTGAGAATAATGTTGGATGTTTGATACTTGAATTACTCGATTCAGGTAGCTTATATACAAGATACGAGTACTGCAAAACATGCAACAGGCTTCGCTAAGACTGCTGGCAAAATCTATATTTCAGTTCGTTTTCGAGATATCGTCTGGACAAATAGACAGACAGACAGACAGACAGAAATGAAATTTTTCCAGCCTCACAAGTGATAGGCTTCGCAAAACGCTCAGCCGATAAAATTATCTCTTAATGTTAGAAGTATTAATTACGGTCCATTGACGTATCAGGGCAAACGTTCGTTCTGACCAATGCAGACATACCTGCTATTCACATATCAAATCATTTTAGTTTGTACTATATATTTACGTATTAGGTGTATTAATTCTTCTCAGCCATAACAACTTACAAAATGTTTGACTTAATATCTGACCGCGTAGCAATTTCTTATCCCTAGTTCGAATTTAAGAAGTCAAGATATACCGGCATACGTTAAGCGAAGGCAATAATGTGTTTACTTTTACAAAGATAAACATGGTTTTTATCTTACGTTTCTTACGTTTCTCATTGCACAAATAATTAACTGGTAATCTGGTCAGACTCTATCTCTCTATCTCAGGTTTAGGGAAATCTTGAGAAGCTCCACCTATCGAAGTTTAATGGAGGACGGAACATCGCATAACAACCAACATTTTCCTGTTCCATTGTTTCTGGCGATATATGGTTCGGGTATTAGCGTCAAGAAATCCAAATTAGAAATAACTTTCTCATCAAAAGGCAAAATCTCATAATTATTAGCTTTAAAAATGAATAGGCTTAAAACCTGATATGAAGTAGCAGCACCTTCTATAACTGTCATTGTGGGTAAAGTATCTTGTTGAAACATTTTTTACGCAAGTTTCTCAAATTTAAATTATTATAAATGCAGAGTATGACAGTTTTAACTCCTCACTCAGGCCTTCCATGGTACAAAATGCAAGTAATTGTGAAGAGCGATTTGTAGAGCTGTATTTTCTTATGTAATTCACTCTCAGTTTAAGGGAATATATCCATAATTATGGATATTCTATGAATAAGTAGTATGTTTTATATGTAATTTTGTACCCAAAGTTTAAAAGATTTATGTACAGCATTTTTAGCAAATTGCTAAGTAATTAATACTCCAACTTTAACTAAAAACAGCAGTAAGATTGTGTAAGAAAATTCTGTATTAGGTTAATCTAATTAGCTATTGACGGCCGTTAATTAAGAAGATGAAAGTGTTTTTGTACGTATTATTGTAAAAGTTACACATCAAAGTCAAGTTAGACTACAAAGTCGGTCAAATATCCTTCCCGAATATGAAGTTCTCATCAAATCCTCATCCAACGCCAAAATAAATATAATAGCACCGGCTAGGCTAATTGAGAAATATAATCAATGAAAAGGGAGAAAAATGTTCACAAATATTTTAGCAAATCACGGTATATTAACCATTTCCATTCCGGTTGAAATGATTTTTTAATTCCATTATACCCTTAGATGTTCAAAATAAGCAAAACACCACTTCATCTCTACAAAAAATATAAAGATTAATAATGATCTATTTTCCATTATAACTTCAGTTTTATCATACTACGTAACAATGTCTGACCTAGAAATTCAATCTATAAAGACATGCTCAGACTACTTCACCTTGTAGTTTTAAATGTACCCTGAAAAGTGTTATTAGCATTGGGAAATCAGAGCACGACTTTACTTTATACCTTTAAAAACAGAAACACCATTCTTATCTGCAAATCATAACTTCGAATTGTTTAAGTTAGAAATAATGTAATTGTTCTTAAGCATTCTTTTTGATATTACCCAACCATGGAAATCCTAAAACCTAGGAAACATAATAATTATTTAATAACTATATTATACAACAGTTATCGGAAACCTCTAACTTATTCAGCATAAACTTGACGGAATAACGCGTAGCAATGGTTTCGACCAATGAAGAACACCTTTCACTCTTCAGCATACAAGCTGCTGTGAATCATGTATAAAATTATCTAAATGATTTCAACTAGGGCGGAGACCACATATATCTTCAGCAAAAGACTTAATGTCAGTCATATCTAACATGCACTAAATGGTCTCGACCAATGTCAGACTACATATTTCTTCAGCATACGATTAGCTAATAATCATGTCTGATATGGTTTCCATAATTTCGAATAATGTTGGAGACCATGTACCTTTTCATCATAATACTTGCTGTGATCCAAGTCTATTATACTCTAAAACGATTTTCGACTCGTGTTGGAGACCGCATACCTTTTCATCATAATACTTGCTGTGATCCAAGTCTAATATACTCTAAACGATTTCGACTCGTGTTGAAGACCACGTACCTTTTCAGCATAATACTTGCTGTGATCCAAAGTCTAATATACTCTAAACGATTTCGACTCGTGTTGGAGACCACGTACCTTTTCAGCATAATACTTGCTGTGATCCAAGTCTAATATACTCTAAACGATTTCGACTCGTGTTGGAGACCACATACCTTTTCAGCATAATACGTGCTGTGAGCCAAGTCTAATATACGCTAAACGATTTCTACTCGTGCTGGAGCCCACATACCTTTTCAGCATAATACTTGCTGTGGTCCAAGTGTAATATACTTTAAATGTTAATCATGTTTAGAATGTTGCAAGTGGTTTCAACTTGAATCTGAACCTTCGTAACTCTCCATCATAAGGATTTATTACTTTTTTGCATGTTCACTGAATTTAAGAACAAAAATACTAATATACATATTTATGGTTAGGTGTAAGAGAGGACTTAATAGTTCTAGCATCGCCAATGGAATATGTTTTTCTTTGTGTTCAATAAAAACATTTTTCATTTAATTTCATTCCATCCGTTTCATTAATTTCATAATTGTCTTCATATTTTATATTGCGTTTGTATTGTTTAACACCACTTTTATACAAACATTGTTCTTGAGATCGCATACCAATGAGAACATCTTTAAAAGTACCTATTATTTTTACTCGCAAAATGATTTGACAGACTAACATGAGTACTCAGGTATTACTCTAAAGTGACATGTATTAGGAACACATAATTTTATTTCAACAATGCTCGGTTTTTCACTAATCGAGTAAGCAATAGCAATGATTTATTATCGTCGATGGAAGCGGAATCAGCGACAATAGCGTCTCAAGTTGCTGAAGCAGCTCCGACAATCTGCCTCCTGGGATACAGCACTGCAGCACGTGACATCTTGTGTTCTCGCTTTACTGCGGCAGGTTCCCAGAGACTGTCTCTTACTAGAATATATTGTGATTAATGAGATACTATCGCTCTATATATATAGAAAGAATATCTCTAGATACATACCTAAAATAGTTTATCCATTACACTACACATTGATGTAGTCTGTAATTATAAATTTATACTGGTGATTATTCATTTTATATTATCAAGATGCCTATATTTTTAAAATATTATTATTTATTACACTATATTTTGGACAACTGAGGACTTATTACATTAAGGGTAAATTATATTTAAACAACTGTGAACAACGTTCTATTCTTGTAAAATAGCAAGACTACATTCAGATTTACATTGCCTCAAATATTTATAACAATATACAAAAAGTTAGGCCACAACCACATGTCACGTAAAGTTTCGCTGAGCCTGCATGCAAAATTTCAACTTTATAGTGAAGCATAATAATTTTAGAAAAGCTATAATTAATTCAAATCTTCCACAGATTAAAATTTGCTTTAACTGTATTAAATATGTTTATGCAATCAACAGGGTATTAAATTAACGGTTAGTTTGATAAACAACTGTTTCTTCCATTGCTGCTATGTGTTACTCTGCACCCAGCAGGGATCACTTCTGGTTGGTTTATACCTTCCAGTTGATCTCACACTGGGTACAGCAAAAACCAATGTATCACTTAAATCTGGGCAACCTCATGGATGTTCAGGAGCGGCACATCACTAACCGCTAATGTCGATATTCTGGGGTACGCGGGTAGTTCGATAAATCTAGTCTACTGTGGAAGATTGGGGTTGGTGGGGTTCATTCCCTAAGTATCAGAGGTTCTTGTCAGCCTCAACAAGGGTTCCACCCTCTGCCACCTTTGACTGGAGAGGCTGGTTCGGAGTTGCTCTCCCCTTCTTCCGGGAGAAAATGACTTGAGATTACTGCCCTAATTCTTCCTCGATCTCGATAGGAGGCGCCTATCGACTGGTTGAAGTTTATGACGCTGGTATTGGTATCACGATTTCAGCTTTGTGACGTAAATTAACGTTAATCTTCAACATATTATAGAATCTCTCCCATATTAGTTCACTACAACCTTATGAGACAAATGATAATAACAATTAATTATCTTTATTCAATAAGAACTGATTAGATAAAAGTACGATAGAATGTGTGGCGTTTTCTCTGAATCAAAGTCAACTTTATGAATAGAAAAGTTGTAATCACGATTCTAATCTTCCACAGATGAAACTTTTGTTATTCTATTAAGTATATTAAATAATATTAAGCCCATATTAAATATACGTTTTGAGAACTATCATGCCTCACATGTTTATAACAGTATAACACAAGGGTTCCATGCCACTTTTATAAACACGTGTTCCTATATCACATGTAAAACTCATATGATTGTACTCAGTGTATTACATATTGATGTATTCTGCTATTTTCACATTGCCATCATAGTTGCCCATTAAAGCAATGTAATAATATTCACTAACGCTCAGCCAAATCCAAATAAGTGTCATCCACCATCAGTAAACTCAGTGCTTTCTAAAAGGAAACAATCTTCATGCAAATAATTTCAAATCTATATATCAGAACGTTTTCGAGATATCATGCGACCAGAGAAAAAAGAGAAATAAATGTTATCCGGCTCTCAAGTTATAGGCTTCGCTGACGCTCAGCCAATATATATAATCTACCATTCTTTATATAGAACATATTTTAGTAATGCAGAAGACAGAAAAAAGGAACACATCGAGTTCGTATTAACTTTTTATATGATGTTTTGTAAATATAATGTTTGCAAATGAATAAAATCCAGCGCCCTGTGCACTGAGCAGTGTTAATGCAGCTCTCATCAGCGAAACACGCAAGCCGTTATACTAGGTTAAGTGGAGAAAGAACTTCATAATCCTGACTTCATCTGGTAAGGGGATGGTCTAATCGTTATTTATTCCATGTACATTTCACATTATTTCACTCTCTGTTACACATCTCTAAAATACGATAAAAAATTACTCGGTATAAACTCATTAATGAGTGATTGAAAAGGTTTTTATAAGATTACCATGTACAGAGTGTGGCAAAATTCAGTGAACCGAAAACTCAACTTAGATGTCTATGTTGGGAAAGGTTAACACTAATGAACTCAGCTCTAGTTCATGAAATCATGTTTAACAGCATTACTTAATACATAATATATAGTTTTCTTTTAGTTTTGAAATATTTATTTTTTAATTAAGATATATAGTCTAAATCAACGCCACAAATTTCGGGTAATTATTTCTAATAAATCGGCATTCAATTTTTCGTTGATTGAGCACAAAATCACACTCCAGTTGAAAATTACTGAACACCAAGTGTACTCGGTGAATTATCATTGTCCAAACCAGAAAACATCGAAGCGAATTTATTGCTTTCAAGGTATTTGGCACAAATAATAAACTTTATATTTCAATTAATTAATTTTTAAATCGATACTTAATTCAACCGAATAAATGTTATCACAAATAAGATCCATCATTAATGTTTTTATTTTTATAACATAAGTTTGAAAGTTTTTAAATAATCTAATGTTTTTACCTTTAAGATTAATTTAAGAATTATGTTGTCAATTTCAAATTTTTTGCTTTTTCTTAGTATAATTTCTAGAATTCTTTATTATTTTACTGAAGAGTTCAATATAAATGTTACCGAGAGAACATTAGAATATTTACTCTTTCCTAAATTAAAATATTTTCATTGAAAATAAGTAATCCAATATGTCAATATAGCATGTGTATTTCCATTGATAATTTTACATAGACATTTAGATTTCATTAACATTTTCAACGAAAGAATACTTGACCACTGGAAAACTTTTAGAGAGAAATCTGTTCAGTAATAGACTAATCGCATCGTAAAGTTTAACACTGCGTAAATTCATTCAACCTATGTTAAATATTACGCATTTTGTTATTCTGAAATAATTAAAAACGTTCAACAAAACATTTAATGAATAATTTTTATTTATTATATATGCTACCAGTAACAGTTAAATCCCAAAAGAAAATTTATTTTGCATTAGTTCAAACTGAAATGTCGCATGCTTACAACTGTTTACAAATATTACGTATTTCCTTTTAAAGGTTCCATTCTCGAATTACAAAAACCTGTTTTGGAAAAATATACAAATAGCTGATTATAGAACTTACAAAAAAATAAGCGCAACAACGAATTATTATAGACCCGAAAAAAAGTAACGAAGCGTTATCGCACAGACAAACCGACAGTTTTGACAGACTGCCATTTTCCATTTTGACCCGAAAATAGACACAGTTCTTCCTTAGAACAAGATACACGTATAGACTAAGTTTCAATTCCGTACGACCTTTTTATCAAGAGTTACGGTACAGACGAGCAGACATGCTGTCGGACGGACGCACAGACTTGATTAATTATTTCATTACGCTTTAAGTTTGGTGAAACCGTAGATGCTGAGACTCACTCCAAAAACGTTTCTTGCCAGACAATTTTTCTTGCAGTTAGTAATATTCCACGAAACGCTCGAGTTTTTCACAAAACTATACACAAACAGGAATAGGAAAATGCTCATAGCCTCTACAACTCTAACTATGCTCTTTCCGTTAGAAATCTCGTTGAAAAGTTTAGTAAAACTGTATGAATGCTGGATTATCTTTACGTTCTGGATGGTTTATTATCAATGAAATAAACATACGTTACGTACATTGTGTTAAACTTCAGGTAATATGTACATGTCCATAATTGAGTTTGCAACAATATTTTTAGGTGTCTTTATATGCCTATTTATATTTTTTTACGTCATTTTAAAGGTTCAAAAACAGCAGATTTGAAAAATAAGTACAGTGTGGGGGATTTTGAACGACATATGATTAAATACTTTTTTTATCTCTGATGGTCGAAGCAAAATGGAAAACCGGTCAAGATACTATCTAAGGACGTGTGTACAATTGTGTTTTGTATCAATAAACTATATTTTGACAGTAGATAGTTTACATTTCAAGTAATTGAAGATTTCAGAAAGTAGACTGATTTAGACAGGATCCTAAACAGGAACGAAGAACGAATCCCTCATACACATTTTGTGTGACCATAACGATCCTCAGAAGTGACGCTTACGTAGATTAGTATTTTCACCTCGCATAATTTGTGACCGTACAAATCGTCGATTCGTCATTTATTTTTTCGGTCGTTAACATCATGTCCTTATATGGTTCACTTAAAGAAAAGGCGGTGGGTGCCAAAAACGGACTGATCAGGAATGGATCCAACAAACAGAAACGAAATAAAATTACTTTTGATACATCTAGAATATGTGAGTTAAATTTCTCGTGTCTATTTCAAATTACCTGCGAGAAATTAGTCGGGAAGAATTCCAGCGGTATCGGAGAAATCTGTCCATATATTGAGAATTACTTTCTTGATAAATTTATCAAACTTATACATTTCTTATAAACCGCCACAATTAACTAGAAAGGACCCACTATCAGTACTTATTATGAAATTAGTGTTCTTTCGGGTTCATTGTTGGTAGTTTAAATGGTTAAACATGCTGTCAGGTTAGGCCAACATTTAATAACATGTGGATCATGAAAAGTGGTGGTAAGCAGAGATTTTCATCAGACAAAAACCTGTATCTACCACTAACAAGACTGGCAAGGGCCTAGAAAAGTCTGTTGCTACTACCTCGAGAGTTCATGGTATGCCTATGAGCGCTCATTGCAAGAACAACTTCCACTATGCGGTAATTTTCTTAAATCCCACAGCACGTTACTGAGTAACGTCCAGCTCGGGGCATATTATTATGTCAAACAGCACGTTACAGAAATACTTTTAACTAGCAGTCATGTTGTTATATCCAACATTACGTTACAGAAATACTTTCACCTAGCAGTCATGTTGTTGTATCCAACATTACGTTACAGAAATACTTTCAACTAGCAGTCATGTTGTTATATCCAACATTACGTTACAGAAATACTTTCAACTAGCGGACATGTTGGTATATCCAACATTACGTTACAGAAATACTTTCACCTAGCAGTCATGTTGTTGTATCCAACATTACGTTACAGAAATACTTTCAACTAGCAGTCATGTTGTTATATCCAACATTACGTTACAGAAATAATTTCAACTAGCGGACATGTTGTTATATCCAACATTACGTTACAGAAATACTTTCAACTAGCAGTCATGTTGTTATATCCAACATTACGTTACAGAAATACTTTCAACTAGCGGACATGTTGTTATATCCAACATTACGTTACAGAAATACTTTCAACTAGCGGACATGTTGTTGTATCCAACATTACGTTACAGAAATACTTTCAACTAGCGGACATGTTGTTGTATCCAACATTACGTTACAGAAATACTTTCAACTAGCGGACATGTTGTTGTATCCAACATTACGTTACAGAAATACTTTCAACTAGCAGTCATGTTGTTATATCCAACATTACGTTACAGAAATACTTTCAACTAGCAGTCATGTTGTTATATCCAACATTTACGTTACAGAAATACTTTCAACTAGCGGACATGTTGTTATGTCCAACAGCACGCTACTTAAAGACGTTCAGTTTCTGGGTCAACCGTACATTACAGAAACACTCATCTC
Organism: Homalodisca vitripennis; assembly: GCF_021130785.1. Classification (NCBI taxonomy): domain Eukaryota; kingdom Metazoa; phylum Arthropoda; class Insecta; order Hemiptera; family Cicadellidae; genus Homalodisca; species Homalodisca vitripennis. The sequence goes on from NW_025779358.1 coordinate 12,380, forward strand.
GCGACCAGGTAAATATATCAATAACTATACTGCATGAAGCCTACTACAATACCACATTATACTCATTATGTCTAAACATTACAGTACAATTTGTTTGATTAATGATTCGTTCATTCTTAGGAGTTAAGAGTTTTCATCGCCAGAACCAAATGTTTATTACACAAGCGGGTAGTTCGTTCCAGTACTTTCTAACAAGAACCAAGTTTATAACTTGATGGAAAGTAAACTAACCAAGGGCTTCTCAAAGGTTAACTCATGTAGTATCTGAAATTGTTTCTTCATGTTGCCATCTTACGTACTGCAATAATAACTTCAATTTCAGTTTGCATCTTTTTCTTCTAATAATTTTCACAATTTAATTTCCAACATTTTTATTAGAACAGTACGAAGAAAATTCACCTTTTCCCTTTTACACTGCTTTACAAAATCTTTGGTGCAAACCTGGTTAGTACCACTCGTTTACTATATATAACATAAGATTAATTAATGGGATATGAAATGTATTAATAGCTGTTATCATAGATATAAGCATTATCCCATTAGAGGTTTGTTTTTATCTATGATGTTACTTAAGCTTTGGTCACCTAAATTAACAATACGAAATGAAGAGTTTGAATGACAATATAACTCAGGTACTAACAAGATTTTCAATTGCATATATTTTACACACACACATACACATACATATATATACATATATAATGATATATATATATATATATATATATATATATATTATATATATATATATATATATACACACATAAATACAAGTAGATAGTAATATGGGGTTCCTGGCGCACTTTCGGAGCCGACCGAAAAGCAATGTAAAATACTGTTCAATGTACCATAAAGGAAGCTGAGAAATAACACAGCAAATCTCAATGAAAAATTAACCGAATCTACAGTCGTTCGTCTCCAAAAGCGATCGGTACATTACTATCTACTCTGTGGAATGAAAAATTAACCAAATCTACAGCTGTTTGCTTCTACTTTCTTAAGCTGTGCTTTGTAAAATGTTGTCAAATCTGCTACGAATAAAGGATTTATCTTAATAAAATTTCATCAATTTAAAACATTTTTACTAAAAAACATACTGTACTTTAATAAAAAACTTTTCTACTAAATAAACAACATGAACTCACCAAGCTCTCTTCAGTTTCTAGCATTTCAAAAACTTACAAAGAAAGACAATTTTAACGAGTTCAACGAATTACCAAAACATTTTAAAGAACAGTTGATACTTTCCTTAAATGATACAGAATTCAAAGAACTTGTAAAGTCTTTTGCAGAAAAAACGTCTAATGGAGTGTTTTACTATCGGCAAAAAACTAAAAAAGTAAGGGATTACATATTTAATATAATTACGAAAGATATTGAAAAGAAAGTAAAAAATAAACAAACAGAGAGTTTTCATCGTTTTTTTTATGACATTTTTCCCATATTATACGTTCTTTCAAGATAATCAAGACTTAATTGATGAATTTCTTAGGAATTTTTGTGAGTATCAAGATTTATCAACACAATTCATTAAAGAGCATTATAGAATTTTTCTTATAGAATATAGCCACATTTTGTGTGAAACAAAAGGTATTACTGTAGATAATATTCCATGTGATTCCTATGAAGAAAGACACCAACTATGGTTATCAAAACAGTACTATGACGTGGGGAGGGACTGCAAGTTTTAGAGTTAAGACTTTATTCTACAAAGTTAATTGTTATAATTTCTTTATCTTTTATAGTCTTCTTTCCAGTAACAATCAAGTGTAATTTTTCATTTTTGTTTAATTCTTTAATCTTTTTTTCATCCAAAACAGTCAAAAATCTGTTCGGCAAGTGTACTTTACAATCTTCCAACTCGGCAATTATTGTAAACCCGAATTTATCTTTCATTTTCTCCAAATTCAAGATTCTATGTTTCTTCCTTTCTTCCAATTCATTTAACTTCTTATACTCTTTAAACTTACATTCTCCAATATCATTTAAACTCCTTCAAGAACTCCATTTAAATAGAAAAAATTCAAAGTCAAAAAGTGCAAAACCATTTCTCGGTCGACCTTTTCTCCTCCCTCTGTCTCTTTCTCTCTCACTCTCTTTTTATGCCTATGACACGATCACTTCTGCCGTTTATAGGCTAGGATCTATATTCAGGCTAGAGAGAGAGAAGAGCGAGATACGGATAGAGAAATGGTTCCGGAATACGATCTGAATACTTCTGAACTTGGTGTTTCTCCGCTATGGCCACTCGCATTGAAACAGTTCAGAAGTAAACTTCCTAACCAACCAAACCGAATTCGCGGACATATATACTCAGCAACACAATACAACAGCCCATCGAGAAGTAAAAATTTAAGAAATTAATTTAAAATATAATTTGAAAATTACAAGTAACAAAATGTACGCATATTTAAAATAGGTAAAATTATCTAACATTTTGAAAAAGAAAATGTTATAATAGTAAACGGGAACACAATTTTTATTCTTAAAAGCAAATCTGCATTACCGACATTTTAGTTCCGAAAAGATTGCGCTGTGTGTATCAATGACAGTCGAGGTGTGCTACTACAGACCGACCATCACGATAATCGCTTCGCCTGCGTCATATCCGTAGTGATATCACGCCGTGAGAGGCGCAATCGTTGGTTTACAAGCACCATTTAGTTAAATAAATTTTTCTATCTAAATGGAGCGCGATAAAAATATCATGTCCGTTCTGCCAAAAATAGAAATTTTAAGAAAAAACTATGATCGCCATTATAATTCTAAAAGTCATGAAAAAAACAAGCAAATTTACAATAATGAACTAAATTATTTAAGACAGTGGGCTAGAGAAAATAAAATTGCAGATCACGAAAACATGTTTAATATTGAGAAATTACGTGAATTAAAGAGAAATTTCAAAGTTGAAAAGAAAAATCTCGACCTATTTAATGATGAAAAAACTTCATTCAATAGCTGAAAAGTTGGCTATCGGTACTAACGATAAAACCAAGTCTGAAATGATCGAAGAAATTGATAAAAACTCTTAAAGTAAAATCCGAAAATATCATTGATGTAGAAGTTTTATCCTCAATACACGGTCTTTTCAAGCAATACATTTTAACAAACTTGAACGACAATTCCATGTCAATTTACAAATATCTTTCAATTATGCGGTCAGAAATTAAAAGTTTAATCGAGAAATTTCAAGAAAATGTTAAAAATATGAAGGGCTATCTCTCTTTGGAATGTGAATACGAACGAACTTTTAGTGAATGGTGAACCGCAAACATGTCTAATGTATTTTTACTATCAAAGCAGACGAAATCTTTGACGTAAACGACTTTATTACTAAGCAATTTAATAAATTAACACATCGAGGAACAAACGAATAATCCAAATAAAGGTTCCGGATGGACATTTAAAAGTTGTAAACAACTAGTTTTGAGCCTTAACAAACACGAAATGATGAATGCAGGATCATACATCGATTTACCAAAGAATATCAAAGATAAAAAAGCTTGTATAAATATAAAAAATAGAGATGATTTTTGCTTTATTTACTCAATAAGATGTGCTATTGAAAAACCAGAAAGAGACTGTGAACGTGTAAAGCAATACGAAAAATTTGTGAATGACGAAATATTTTCAGGTTTTGAGTATCCAATGTCTCTGAAAGATATACAAATATTTGAAAAACGAAGCTACAATTCCAAGTATAAGTATCCAACAATGTCTATCAATGTCTACAGTTTTGATGAAAATATTAACATTGTTCCGTTACAAATTTCTGAAAAATATGACGCTGAAACAAACATTGATTTATTGTATGTTAAACAAGATGATAAATCTCATTATGTTTTGATAACCGATTTAAATAAGCTTGTTTCTTCGCAGTTGTCTAAACATAAAGAAAGAAAAATTTTTGTGTAGAAGATGTTTAAGCCATTTCTACAAATCTAGCGCTTTAGCTGATCATTTAGAAATTTGTAAGCAACATGAAGTTTGTAAACCAGTTATGCCGTTTCCAGGTCAAACAACTAAATTTACTAATTATCAAAAGAAATTTAACCATCCGTACGTAATTTATATGGACTTTGAGAGCATATTAGAAAAAATTCCGACATGTAAGAACAATCCACAAAGATCGACTACAACCAAGATTCAGAGTGTCGAATGTGACCAATCGCATGTACAAACCGATATGTTATCGTGCCAAAAATGAAGAAGATTTGAAAAACGTCCCAACAAAATTGTTTGAAGAACTCAATAAATTATCGAAATACATAGCGAAAAAATATAATTCTAAGAACATGAAACCTATGAAATTGACAGAAGAAGAAGAAATTTCGTATCAAAATTCAAACGTTTGTCATATCTGTGAATGGTCTGCTTATGATGTTGGGTCAATTCAGTATGGTTTTACTCCTGATAGTTGGAAAGATAAGAGTTATAATAAAGTGAGAGATCATTGTCATTTAACCGGCAAGTTTCGAGGCGCAGCTCATGCATGTTGCAATCTAAATTTGAAATTTCCTCAGAATATTCCCGTTTTCTGCCACAATATGTCAAATTACGATACTCATTTGTACATAAAAGAATTGGCTAAACAATATGGAAATGTTGATTTGATTGCAAAACACCGATGAAAAATATATAAATTATTCTGTAAATTCTGGATATGGCTATGAATTCGAAGGTGATAAGCCAAGAAAATTCATCAAGTTTTCGTTTGTAGACACGTTCAGATTCATGGCCTCGTCTATAGAAAAGTTAGCTAAAAATCTAAAGAGAGAAGACTTCAAACATACAAATCATTTTATACAAGATGGAAGAATATTGAATGAGATAATAGAAAGACAGCCAAATGACGACGACGAGATTTTTAAAATTCTATCTGGAAAAGGAATATTTCCCTATGAAATTTATCGACAGTATTGAAAAACTTGATTACACAGAAGAATTGAGAATTCAAGATTTCTATTCACTTTTGACAGATGAGAGCATATCTGAGAAAGATTTTCAACACTACTTAAATGTTTGGAACAAATTAAAAGAGAAAAATCTAGGAAATTACTCTGATCTCTATAACATTCAAGATGTTCTATTGCTCGCTGATATCTTTGAAAATTTTAGGAATATTTGTTTGAATTGCTATAAGCTTGATCCAGCACACTATCTAACAGCTCCCAGTCTTGCATGGGATGCTATGTTAAAATTAACGAAGATAGAATTACAATTAATTAGTGATTATAATATGTATTTGATGATCGAAAAAGGTATTCGCGGAGGCATTCCTCAGTGTATTAAACGATATGTGAAAGCAAATAACAAATATTTAAAAGATTTTGATAAGACAAAGCCCGAAAAACTATTTACTCTATCTCGATGCAAACAACCTTTATGGGTATGGTCTTATGCAAAAACTGCCGTTTAGTGATATCAAGTGGATGGATCCAAAAACTTACACAACTGCAGAATGGAAAGAAACAATTTTGGAACTCACTGGCGACGAAGATTATGGCTATATTCTCGAAGTTGATCTTGGATATCCAACAAATTTACACGAACATCACAAGGATTTACCTCTTGCTCCCGAACATTATAAAAACAAACTTTGCACAACTCTACTGGATAAAACTGAATACGTTGTTCATTCGAGAAATTTGAAGTTCTATTTGGAACAAGGTATGATTTTGAAAACATGTGAATAGAGTTATTGCATTCGATCAGAAGCCTTTTATGAAAGAATACATTGATTTTAACACAAACATGAGAACCAAAGCTACAAGCGACTTTGAAAAGGACTTTTATAAGCTGATGAACAACTCAGTTTTTGGAAAAAGTATGGAAAATGTGCGAAAATAGATGCGATATTAGACTAGGAAATGAAGAATTTTCAATGAAACAGGCCAAGAAAACGAACTTCAAAAGCTTCACTATCTTTGACGACAACTGTATAGCGAGTCACATGTACAAACAAAAGGTTAAATTTAACAAACCGATTTACATAGGATTTTCAGTTCTCGACCTCTCAAAATTGCTAATGTACGAGTTTTATTACAACAAATTAAAGAAGTTTGATCCAGATTTTAATCTGTGTTACATGGATACAGACAGTTATTTTCTAGAATTGAAACGAGATCCTTTTAAAATTATTAAAGAAAATATAGATGACTTTGATACAAGTGATTATCCAAAAGATCATGAATGTTTCACTACTAAAAATAAGAAGGTAATAGGGAAATTCAAAGATGAGTTAAATAGCGAAGTTTTAGAAGAATTTTGTGGTTTAAGGTCTAAGATGTACTCGTACAAATATCTAGATAAAAAACCCAGTTAGGTGTAAAGGAATTAAGAGAAGCGTTGTAAATAAAACAATAAATATCGAAAACTTGAAGAGATGTTTGTTCGAAGATAAAGAAGAATTTAGGGAGATGACAGTCATCAAAAGTTATAAACATGAGTTGTACACTGTTACCATAAACAAGCTGGCACTGAACGCTAAAGATGATAAGAGAATTGTCCTAGAAAATAAGATCGATACAGTACCGTATGGCTATAAAAATGAAAGCAAAATCTGATATATTAGACGAATTAAATAAACTTGGAAACTTTGATATGTAAATGGAAGATGATTTAATTCACTGTCACAAGTGTAAAAAGAAAACGAAAAATATAGATTCAAAAATCGTTCAAACTCAAAATGGATTGTATAGAATTGCTGCAAAATGTTCAAAATGTAAGACAAACAAGAGTAAGTTTATAAAGAATCCAAATCCAAAACCTGTTAAGCAAGAATTGAAGACTAAAGATGAGATAGAGATTGAAGCTCGAGAAATTCATGCACCAGTACGAAAAAAGTTTTAAAAAGAGAAAAATTATAACATTAGGAATTGACGATTTATGGGCAGCAGATTTAGTTATAAATGTCTAACTATTCAGATCAAAATGATGGATTTAAGTATATGTTAAATGTTATTGATACTTTCTCAAAATATGCTTGGTCAAGAGCTATCAAAAGAAAAAACGGCAAGGATATTTCAAAAGCTTTCGAAAGATATAGTAAAAGACGCGATAAAGATCAATCACAAACCGCCAAATCTACTTCATACAGATAAGGGTTTAGAGTTTAAAAATAAAGAATTTAACGATGTTTTGAGGAAATACAACATTAAGATTTATCATACTGAAAACGAAGAGAAATCAAGTATTGTAGAGAGATATAACAGAACTCAAAATGAGAGAATGAAAGTAATTTTTGAGATTAATAAAAACTTTAAATGGATCGATATTCTTCAAAAAATCGTAAACAATTATAACGATACAGTTCACAGCACAATCAAAATGAAACCGAAAGACGTAGATAAGGATGCAGAAAAGGAGTTATTAGAGACCGTTTTCAAGTATGTTCCACCTGAAATTCACACGAAAACTAAATTTAAAGTCAATGATCATGTAAGAATTGTTAGTAAAAAACAAACATTTTCGAGCAAATATAAGAACAATTGGTCAAGAGAAATCTTTGTGATTTATCAAATTAATAACACAGATCCTGTAACTTATAGTATAAAAGATTTAAATAATGAAGAAATAACCGGAAAGTTTTATGAATATGAATTGAAGAAGTCAAAACTGTAATATAAATTTTCTATTTATAAATGGCGCATCAAAAGAAATGTACAAAGTGCAAAGAATTTAAAGATTTAAATGAATTTTATAAAGATAAAAAATAGGAAAGATGGAATGCATTATAATTGCAAAGATTGTGAAAGGGAATATCATAAAGAATTATATGATAAAATAGAAAAATTAACTTTGGAAGATAAAGAATGTCTTAAATGTAAAGAAACTAAAAAAATTTCAGAGTTTAATAGTGATCACTATAGTAGAGATAAGAAAGACTCATATTGTAAAGATTGTGTAAAGAAGAATCACCATAGATTATATTATGAAGATACTCAATGTGAATGTGGAAGAACTATAAAATGGTTAAATAATTATCAAAAAAACATTTACAAACAAAATATCATAATTCAAGAGTTTAACATTTTCATCGTGTAATAATTTTTTCTATATAAATGGAGTCTCAAAAGAAATGTACAAAGTGTCAAGAAGAGAATAGAAAAAGACTGTTATTGTAAGGAATTATACGTTTAAAATGGACAAATTAACTTTAGAAGAAAAAAATTGTTACTTTTGTAAAGAAATTAAAAATATTTCTGAATTTAATAACTGGCAGTATAGTAAAGATAGAAAAGATGCTTTTTGCAAAGATTGTGCTAAAAAAATTTTCAGCGAAAGTTATAAAAACGAAATGCCTTGTGAATATGAAATAAAGATTTTACAATGGTTACCTAGTTATGCTAAACATTTACAAACAAATATATAATAAATCGAGAGTTTTTAGTAAAATTTAGAAACATTTTCATCGTGTAATTTAGATATTCTATAAATCAGTCGAGATTCTGCCATATTTGTAGTAAAATGATTTCCGTTGTATAAAACATTCAAAGATTCTTTCATTTGGTTATACAGATTGATAGAATTTGGTTCGTCATCAATGAACAAAATCTCTAATTCAGGATAATTTATTTTTAGATGTTTTAATCGGTTTGGTATTTCTCGTTTCTGAGCTCTGATAACGTAATAAGGCCATTCCCACATGTGATTCTTCTTAATTAACACAAAAACATGGTGTTTTTTCTTATCAAAATCTTTACATACCATATCTCTCTTCATTAATTCCATTCGCAATTCTTGATTCTCTATTTTCAAGGATTTCATTTGACCTGAAATTTTGTAACTGTTTTATTTCATCTTTTAACTGCTTATTTTCGTTTTCAAGTTTGTACACACCAAATTTACGAATACTTGGTAAAACTTCTTCTAAAACCCAATCTTGAAACATTTCTGCTATTTTCATTTTAGATTTCAAGATTAAAGAATATATGCCTGCTTCATTGATGAAAACAGTGTTTTTTTAAAGTTTGAAGGCGGGGGCGAATCACCCCTACCTTCAGAATGTATGTTTTCGAAGCTTTTTTTATATTTTTCTTTGACATGTTCTTTAATTGCTTTCTTTCGTATCTTTATATTCTAACACCTCTGCAACATCTTTCGCCTTAAACCAAAATTCATTATTTTCGTCAACAAATGTTAAAATTTCTTTATTATTGAATTTGAGTAGATTCACAACTGACTCCATTTAGATAGAAAAAAAAATTTAACTAGTAATTTTTATTTTGAGAATAAAGCCCAGATTCATTGATAAAAACAGTGTCAGGATGAAGATTGTGAAAGGGTCTATGGCATAGACTCTTGTAATTTATATATTTAAAGGCTATTTTCTCGTCATTATCAATATTATTTATGATAGCTTGTCTAGTATTTTCATATTCTAACACCTCTGCAACATCTTTCGCCTTAAACCAAAATTCATTATTTTCGTCAACAATTGTAAAGATATGTTTGCTTTTTAAATCTAAGTTGATTATTGAGCAGGTCTACAACTGACTCCATTTAACTAGTAATTTTTTATTTTGAGAATAAAGCCCAGATTCATTAACGAAAAACAGTGTTTTTTTGAAAGTTTGAAGGCGGGGGCGAATCACCCCTACCTTCAGAATGTATGTTTTCGAAGCTTTTTTTATATTTTGGGGTCCATTTTAATCCTTTTTTCAATCTTAAATATATTGTTGTTTTACTCTCATTATTTAATAAATTTCCCTCAGAGTCTTGAATAGTCAGAACGATTTTTTGAATTCTTTTAATATTTTTTCTAATTGGAATATAATCGATTTCATTCGGTTTTTCACTGATTTTTTGATCCATAAGCAACATTTGGGAAAAATGTGTACAAAATTTCAGATTCTTTGTGTAAGTGTTCGGTATGATTTTCAAAACTAGGTTCAACGAGATTACAATGTACTTCAATTACATCGAACGGTCTAAATTTTGGCGTTTTATTTCCTAAATATACCTGATTTGGCTCAATAGTTTCTTGAACAAACCCTAACAAATCTACAATAATTGCTGAAAACATTATTCTTACTGGTGATTTTATTTGAATTTTATTAGAGAGATAATTTTTTTGCATTTCAAACTTGTTTTCGTCAAAGTTTAAAGATTTATCTGATTGTTTGAATGTTTTCAGATAATTTTTAAGGGGAATTTTTTTATTTGATCGAAAGTATAATATCCTTTGTTTAAACCATAATATTTTGTTATGTTCTTCTCACTAAATCCTATACAATAAGGAGAACTTTCACTAATATTTATTACAAAATTGTCAGAATAAAAACCGCTTAATAAACCGATAAAATAATTTGATTCTTCCTCTAAGTGTATAGGATGTTCCAAGTTTAAAACTAATTTAGAGCTTTCTGAAGTCAACTTGAACAGCTTCATTTTCGCAAGCGTTTGCTTCAAGATGAAAATCTTCTATTTAAATGGAGAAATTTTTAAAGCAAAAAGATCAGATAAAACTTCAAACGTTTGAAGAAAATAAGAAAGATCAACCAATCAGATTGTTAATTGTTGGTTCAAGTGGATGTGGAAAAACAACTTTACTATTGAATTTTATCTACAATAGGTTGATTCCTTATTCCAATTTGTATGTTTTTATTAAATCTTTAGAACAAGACGCCTATAAAAAATTACAAGAAAGATTTGAAAATATTGAGAAAAACTTAAACAAAAAAATATCACATTTTTATAATGCTTCTGAGGACATAGTTCCGTTAAGCGAATGTAAACCCAATTCGTTAATCGTTTTTGATGATTGTATTTTAGAAAATCAAGACGTTATTAAGGAATATTTTCGTAATGTCTCGTCACAAAAACATATCTTGTATCTATCTTTCCCAATGCTTTTCAAAGGTTGATAAACAAGTTATTAGAAATAATTTGAATATGTTGTGTGTTTTTAAGCAAGATGATCACTATTCGAGAAAAATTTACAACAATTATGTGGGATCTGATATGAGTTTTAACCACTTTATTGAGTTATGTGATAAAATTTGGAAGGAAGACTACGGATTTTTAACAATTAATCTAACTTTGAAGCCTAAAAATGGTAAATATTTGAATAAATTTTCTAATATAAATGCTGCTCAGTGGTCTGACAAATCTACTTCATAAAATATTTGTTACAATTATTTTTATATTATCTTTAATTTTTATTTACATTATGAAAATAACAGAAAAACGGTAAATCTGTTCACGTTCCACGTTCACGTTCCACGTTCACGTTCCACGTTCACGTTCATGTTTCACGTTCATGTTTCACGTTCATGTTTCACGTTCGTGTTTACGTTTTCACGTTCATGTTTTACGTTCGTGTTTACGTTTCACGTTCGTGTTTTCACGTTCCACGTTCACGTTTTACGTTCCGTGTTCACGTTTCGTGTTCACGTTTCCACGTTCCACGTTTACGTTTCAAAATTTTTCTAATTAAATGGTGAACGTAACTTCAGAAGAAGCAAAAAAACTTGATCAAATAGAAAAGAAATTAATCAAAGAATTTAAAGAAACAGATTCGAATTGATGAAAAAGAACAAGAATTTATTCAAAAAATTAATCAACCTGTAACATCTGCAATAAAAAATGTTGAGGGCAAAATTGAAAATGTTTTAAGCGATAATCAAAATTTGATGAATTTGGTTCCAGTTGTACGACAATTTGCTGATATTTCGATACCAGAATCTGAGTTTGAATTGCCAAAATTACCATCTTCAACACCATTTAGACCTCGAATCATTGAAGACTCTACCATAGTTGAACCAATAAGTCCTGGAACAACGGATATAATAATTGGTGAAATTGGTAAAAAATTTCTTCCTAGAGCAAAGGATGATAAATTTAGTTTGTATTGGGACAGAAAAAAGAAAAGTTTTTATGATTGGAAATTTGCCCGTAAATTTTGAACATAATGACATAGTTATTAATGAAAAAATGTACGAAGGTACTCAGGGTTTATGGAGATTATTAACAGGCACTGATGTTCCAAAAGACGGTTTATATTCTGAAGAAGACTTGAAAAAGTATACTGAAATTTTATGGAAATCTGATTCAATTTACAAAAATAATGATCCATCAACTAAGAAACCAAAGTCAAGTAAAGGTAAAAAATATCTCAATTTGATTAAACCAATTTGGGAAAAAAGAATCGAAGGATCAGGTGTGAGAAAATACAGTGATAATAAGATTGAATACAGATATATCGACGATTTGACAAAACTCGATGGAATTATAAATTATATTTATGCTCAAGAGAAGGCTGGAAACAACAATTTTTTGAACGAAAAGAAAGCGATTAAAGATTTTATTTCGAACAAACTTGATGAAATGATTGAAAAACCTGATGGAATTAAATATTTAAAACGAGTTTTGCCGGCAATAAGTTCATCTATGATTGAGGGTAGTGGACTTTTGAATGATTTTATCAACAATTTACCTTTTGAATTACACGTACCAACTTATCAGTATCTGGGGCCCGGCACAAAACTCGAAAAAAGACTAAAAAGAGGAGGATACTGGTATAAATAAATTAGATCAAGCTGCTATGGAACACGATATTTTTTATGCAAAACATTAGAGACACAAATTCCAGACATATAGCAGATAAAGTTTTGCAAGATAAGGCAATGGATAGATTTTTATCAAAAGATGCTAGTTTTAGGTGAAAGATTTGTTGCGCTTCCAACAGCTGGAGCAATGTTTTTGAAGAGAAAACTAGGAATGGGAATCGAAGAGAACTTGAAATTTTAACTATATAAATGGAGGTGAACGTAAACTTCAGCAAAAATCAGAAAGAAAAAATAAAATCCGCTTTTAAGAAGAAAATACCCGTTAGTATTCAATTTAAAATAGATCAACTAAAAAAATGGCGAAGATAAGATATTTTTAACAAATAGACAATACAATAAACTCGAAAAACATAAGAAAAACAATAAAGGAACCAGAATAGAATTTTCTTATAATCAGTTGAAAGAACTCAAAAATGGTGGACTTTTGAAAGATTTATTAGATTTTGGAGAAAATATTCCAGTTGTTAAAAATGTTGTTCCTTATGTTCGTAAAGCTGCTCCAATCGTTAAAAAAGATGTGATTCCTATTGTTCGAAACATTTTAAAATTGGTTAGATAAAGAGTTGGAAGGTGTTACAGGATCTGGATTAGATGAAAAAACTTTGAATTACGTGAAATCAAACATTGAAAAAAAAATTTAAACCTTTAACATTCGGGGAATTGGAAGAAATCTGCAAAAATATTAAACATTTTAGAGGAATCTTCATGAGAGATACATTACCTGAAAAAGTTAAGAAATTTGAATGTGGAATTGTGAATTTAGACTCGATTATGGGAAGTGGAACGCATTGGATTTGTTATTATAAAAAATGATAAGAATGCATGTTATTTTGATTCGTATGGAAGAATTGAGGACAAACCACCTATAGAATTGATTAAATATTTGAAAAAATCAAGCGTCTACTACAATGATTCTCAGATTCAAGACTATAAAGATCCCCCAATTTGTGGTCATTTATGTGTTTTTGTTTTGAATGAACTGAGTACTGGTAAAGATTTTAAAGAAGTTGTTAACAAATTATTACTTAATAAATATGGATTCACAAAATATTTTTGACGTATTTGGAACACAAATTATTCAAAATGTAGATAATAGTTTGAATTTTGATAGTTTGAGAAATGAGTTTGATAACAAGTTAGAAAATTTATTACAAAACCTTCCAGATTCAGATACGTTTGCTGTCGAGATTGAAGATTTTAAAGCAGAATATGATAACAAACTTGCAAATTTCATGAGTTCAAATGAAGTTGCTGATAAAATAAAAACATTGGAAAAAGAAGTTGATGATGGTGTAAAAAAATTATTTACCAATTTAATTGTCTCATATCGAAAAAGCTGATAAAATTACTGAAGCGATCAAAGTTGAAAAGAATTATGTTAGTTTGGCTAATAAGAAAAGAATTGTCGGTGTTCGGACCTGGTATTGACAAACATGATGTTGTTGTTAAAGAACAAATTTTAAAACCTCTAAAATTATCAGAAAACATCGATATTGTTGATTTACATGATCCGAATGTTAAAAATGCCTTAGATTTTAAAGGAAAAAGAAATTAGCGGTGTTAGTAAAGGAATTAATCCATTTGATGTTGTTGTAATGATTCAATTAGAAGATCCTATTAAAATGTTTAATGAACTAAAACAAAATTATGAGAATCATAAACAGCATGTTAAAGATTTTACAACAGAAGTCTATGAAAAACTTGAATGAAAGAAGTAAAAGATCAGTAGACGATGTTGGTGAATTACTTGATAAAGTAAATAAACTAGAAGAAAACTTTAATACATATAAAAATAATGTTAATGAAACAGTTACAAAAATTCTGGAAAATTTTGATACACGTTTCAATGAGAAAGTAAACTTTTTTGAAAATTTTGTTACACGTTTCAATGAGAAAGTAACACATAATAATGAATTACTTAAAAGAATAGATGATCGATACTCTTTATATCTCGATAAAGTAAATAAACTAGAAGAAAACTTTAATAAATTTAAAGAAGATGTTAATAAAACTTTTTGAAAATATTGATAACAGATTTAATGGATTAGGCGGCTATGACGACTAATTTTCCTTATATAAATGGCGCTCATATATTGTGTGAGATGTAAAGAAAAAAACTGCAACAAATGATATAAAATACTATGCAAACATCAATGGAGTTAAGAGAATTTCTGGAAAATGTGCTGAATGTAACGCAAAAAAGAGCCAATTTATAAAAACTTGATTTTGAAATTTTTTCCTAATAAATAGAGATGGCGGGACATTACAGTGCTTTCGATCTTTTTATCATGCAACACGAAAGAGATTTGAAAAAAGAACATTGGGATGACATTTCTCAAAAATATGAATTATCCGAAGATATGATGAGATTATACGTAAACAAATTGAATTGGTATAACATTGCTAAATATCAAACTTTATCATCAGAGTTCATTCAAGAAAATATACATTATCAATTAAAAGATCATATGTCTGTTCTTTGTCTCTATCAACACTTGAGTATAAAGTTTTTGGATGAAAATAAAGATACAGTTGATTGGAACAATATTATAGATAGCGGTTACTATCCTGTGCAAATTTTATTGAAATATGTGACCGAGATCGCAAAATTTAAGGAAGAGAATCCTGAATATGACGAAGTAGATCATTAAAAATGACTCTAATCTTTTTAATTATTTTACTAAAATTTATATCTTTTCTTATAAAAACGTACATTAGATCGATGAAAAAATGATACACGATGTTTAAAATTTCTAAATTTTCTCTTATTAAATGGTGGACTACAGAAAATATGCTAGTGATTATTGAAAGGGCGGAGTTTAAAAATTTCTATCCAATTAGTAAACAACATTTGAATTGAACCGAATAAAAGAACTGAGTTTAATATTGATTTTGGAGATAACTTTTGCTCGTCTAACTTCCAGTTTTTAACTTCCAGTTTTATATTTCTGGAACTTTAACAAAACAAGATGGTCAAGCATATCTTGGAACTGATAATGTTAGATTAATCGATAATTTTATACCGTTTTTATTTTCTAAGATTGAAGTAAGAAAACACAATAAATTGATAGAAGAAGTCGAAAACTGTGGCCCAATTAAGCACAATTAAAGGAAACTATTTCGTATTCAAAAAGTGATGTTATTTCTCAAACTTCTAATGGCTTTGAATCAAGATTTTAAATTTGGTGTTTTTGAAGCAGCTGGAAATTTATCTCATTTTGGATTAGGATTTTTTGAAAATGTTACTATTCCGATCTATAAAGGAGGATTTTATCTAAGTTTTATAAGAGCAGAAGACGATGATGTGATTCTGAAGACTGCAACTGGAAATGTTATGCCTGTTGATGGAAAAATAAACAATTACAGATTTTTTTTATTAGAGTTCCAATGATTGATTATAAAACCACGAGTAAAATAAGGTTGATTGATGAAATTACAAAAAAGTCAAAACATTATGTTTAATTTTCTAGATTGGCAATGTATTGAACAAAAAGGTATTTCCGGAACAACTTATTCGTTCGATATCACAAAATATTTATAGAAATATCTTCAATCCCAAGTTCGTTATCATCGGTTTTCAAACAGATAGACAGAATAATCAAGAAAAAAATCCTTCAAAGTTTGATAGTTTGGATGTAAAAAATATCAGAGTAAAATTGAACGGTTCTTTATTATCCAGATGAATTACAAAACTTAAACATTTCAGGAGGTCTTTTCAGAATCATGTATCAGATGTATCAAGATTTTAAGAAAGTTTACTGTAATAATAAGGAAATGTATTACAATCCTAAAGAATTTTTAGCGAATAGACCTATTTATGTCATTGATACAACAAAGAGTTTGACAAATATTTCTGGTTCAAAGAACGATATAATTATCAATATGGATTTTCAAAAAAGCTGTTACAAACGCGATTTGTTATGTTGTTGTTGTCTCTGAGAAATTTTTAGCCTATGATGTGATTAAGAACGATATTAGAGAAATTCAGTAGTTAATGATGTTCATATTATTCTCTTTCATTCCTTCTAATATTTCAAAAATATACTCTTTCGCCACTGAAAAATCCCGATTTCTCCCGTAATAATCTTTATAATCGTACACATAATATCCTAAAATAGTTGTACAATAGAATGAAATTATTTCTATTTATCTCTGTTGTAGAAATGTAAACACAAACATTTGCGCTGAAAAATTTATATCTCGGCAGACTTAGTTCCATAATCTCCATTTATAAAAAAATCTTTTTGTTTAAATGGAAGAGTATAATGCCAACTGTTACAAGTGTTCTAATAGAGGAGAAATTATCGATAAAAGATATTTAGTTTGTAGAGATTGTAATTTAATTTTGTACGAAAGACCTAAACCTAAGAAATTTCGAAATAAACTAACACATTTGAATAATCTGCTTATGAAATTGCAATATGGAGACAAGAAGCAAACAAAATTTGTTACAGAATTTAGAAAACAGAATAAAAATTTTTACTTATCTCTTGGAACCATTAACAAAATTATTTTCCTTTTCAAAGAATACATTAGGTTTGTAGGTATCGATACACACGTTTATTATGAAAAGATATTACCTGTATTTTTTCATTATCTGGATGTTGAATTTGTCTACGATTTTAAGCCTGAAATCTTTGATGATTTTATAGTACATTTGGAGAAATTAAACGAAGAACCTCGTGAGTAAAACCTCGTTTTACTCACATTCTCCCCGACTTCTCGAGTGATTGTTAGCAAATTTCATTTTTTCCGTCTTTAAATTTTTTCTATTTAAAATGGAGTTCTTGAAGGAGTTAAAATGATATTGGAGAATGTAAGTTTAAAGAGTATAAGAAGTTAAATGAATTGGAAGAAAGGAAGAAACATAGAATCTTGAATTTGGAGGAAAATGAAAGATAAATTCGGGTTTACAATAATTGCCGAGTTGGAAGATTGTAAAGTACACTTGCCGAACAGATTTTTGACTGTTTTGGATGAAAAAAAGATTAAAGAATTAAACAAAAAATGAAAAATTACACTTGATTGTTACTGGAAAGAAGACTATAAAAGATAAAGAAATTATAACAATTAACTTTGTAGAATAAAGTCTTAACTCTAAAACTTGCAGTCCCTCCCCACGTCATAGTACTGTTTTGATAACCATAGTTGGTGTCTTTCTTCATAGGAATCACATGGAATATTATCTACAGTAATACCTTTTGTTTCACACAAAATGTGGCTATATTCTATAAGAAAAATTCTATAATGCTCTTTTAATGAATTGTGTTGATAAATCTTGATACTCACAAAAATTCCTAAGAAATTCATCAATTAAGTCTTGATTATCTTGAAAGAACGTATAATATGGGAAAAATGTCATAAAAAAAACGATGAAAACTCTCTGTTTGTTTATTTTTTACTTTCTTTTCAATATCTTTCGTAATTTATATTAAATATGTAATCCCTTACTTTTTTAGTTTTTTGCCGATAGTAAAACACTCCATTAGACGTTTTTTCTGCAAAAGACTTTACAAGTTCTTTGAATTCTGTATCATTTAAGGAAAGTATCAACTGTTCTTTAAAATGTTTTGGTAATTCGTTGAACTCGTTAAAAT
Organism: Homalodisca vitripennis; assembly: GCF_021130785.1. Classification (NCBI taxonomy): domain Eukaryota; kingdom Metazoa; phylum Arthropoda; class Insecta; order Hemiptera; family Cicadellidae; genus Homalodisca; species Homalodisca vitripennis. The sequence goes on from NW_025779358.1 coordinate 30,549, forward strand.
TGTCTTTCTTTGTAAGTTTTTGAAATGCTAGAAACTGAAGAGAGCTTGGTGAGTTCATGTTGTTTATTTAGTAGAAAAGTTTTTTATTAAAGTACAGTATGTTTTTTAGTAAAAATGTTTTAAATTGATGAAATTTTATTAAGATAAATCCTTTATTCGTAGCAGATTTGACAACATTTTACAAAGCACAGCTTAAGAAAGTAGAAGCAAACAGCTGTAGATTTGGTTAATTTTTCATTCCACAGAGTAGATAGTAATGTACCGATCGCTTTTGGAGACGAACGACTGTAGATTCGGTTAATTTTTCATTGAGATTTGTCTGTGTTATTTCTCAGCTTCCTTTATGGTACATTGAACAGTATTTTACATTGCTTTTCGGTCGGCTCCGAAAGTGCGCCAGGAACCCCATATTACTATCTACTTGTATTTATGTGTGTATATATATATATATATATATATCATTATATATGTATGTGTATGTGTGTGTGTAAAATATATGCAATTGAAAATCTTGTTAGTACCTGAGTTATATTGTCATTCAAACTCTTCATTTCGTATTGTTTAATTTAGGTGACCAAAGCTTAAGTAACATCATAGATAAAAACAAACCTCTAATGGGATAATGCTTATATCTATGATAACAGCTATTAATACATTTCATATCCCATTAATTAATCTTATGTTATATATAGTAAACGAGTGGTACTAACCAGGTTTGCACCAAAGATTTTGTAAAGCAGTGTAAAAGGGAAAAGGTGAATTTTTCTTCGTACTGTTCTAATAAAAATGTTGGAAATTAAATTGTGAAAATTATTAGAAGAAAAAGATGCAAACTGAAATTGAAGTTATTATTGCAGTACGTAAGATGGCAACATGAAGAAACAATTTCAGATACTACATGAGTTAACCTTTGAGAAGCCCTTGGTTAGTTTACTTTCCAATCAAGTTATAAACTTGGTTCTTGTTAGAAAGTACTGGAAACGAACTACCCGCTTGTGTAATAAACATTTGGTTTCTGGCGATGAAAACTCTTAACTCCTAAGAATGAACGAATCATTAATCAAACAAATTTTACTGTAATGTTTAGACATAATGAGTATAATGTGGTATTGTAGTAGGCTTCATGCAGTATAGTTATTGATATATTTACCTGGTCGCGAGATGAGTGTTTCTGTAATGTACGGTTGACCCAGAAACTGAACGTCTTTAAGTAGCGTGCTGTTGGACATAACAACATGTCCGCTAGTTGAAAGTATTTCTGTAACGTAATGTTGGATATAACAACATGACTGCTAGTTGAAAGTATTTCTGTAACGTAATGTTGGATATAACAACATGACTGCTAGTTGAAAGTATTTCTGTAACGTAATGTTGGATACAACAACATGTCCGCTAGTTGAAAGTATTTCTGTAACGTAATGTTGGATACAACAACATGTCCGCTAGTTGAAAGTATTTCTGTAACGTAATGTTGGATACAACAACATGTCCGCTAGTTGAAAAGTATTTCTGTAACGTAATGTTGGATATAACAACATGTCCGCTAGTTGAAAGTATTTCTGTAACGTAATGTTGGATATAACAACATGACTGCTAGTTGAAAAGTATTTCTGTAACGTAATGTTGGATATAACAACATGTCCGCTAGTTGAAAGTATTTCTGTAACGTAATGTTGGATACAACAACATGTCCGCTAGTTGAAAGTATTTCTTCTGTAACGTAATGTTGGATACAACAACATGACTGCTAGGTGAAAGTATTTCTGTAACGTAATGTTGGATATACCAACATGTCCGCTAGTTGAAAGTATTTCTGTAACGTAATGTTGGATATAACAACATGACTGCTAGTTGAAAGTATTTCTGTAACGTAATGTTGGATACAACAACATGACTGCTAGGTGAAAGTATTTCTGTAACGTAATGTTGGATATAACAACATGACTGCTAGTTAAAAGTATTTCTGTAACGTGCTGTTTGACATAATAATATTGCCCCGAGCTGGACGTTACTCAGTAACGTGCTGTGGGATTTAAGAAAATTACCGCATGGTGGAAGTTGTTCTTGCAATGAGCGCTCATAGGCATACCATGAACTCTCGAGGTAGTAGCAACAGACTTTTCTAGGCCCTTGCCAGTCTTGTTAGTGGTAGATACAGGTTTTTGTCTGATGAAAATCTCTGCTTACCACCACTTTTCATGATCCACATGTTATTAAATGGTTGGCCTAACCTGACAGCATGGGTTTAACCATTTAAACTACCAACAATGAACCCGAAAGAACACTAATTTCATAATAAGTACTGATAGTGGGTCCTTTCTAGTTAATTGTGGCGGTTTATAAGAAATGTATAAGTTTGATAAATTTATCAAGAAAGTAATTCTCAATATATGGACAGATTTCTCCGATACCGCTGGAATTCTTCCCGACTAATTTCTCGCAGGTAATTTGAAATAGAACACGAGAAATTTAACTCACATATTCTAGATGTATCAAAAGTAATTTATTTCGTTTCTGTTTGTTGGATCCATTCCTGATCAGTCCGTTTTTTGGCACCCACCGCCTTTTCTTTAAGTGAACCATATAAGGACATGATGTTAACGACCGAAAAAATAAATGACGAATCGACGATTTGTACGGTCACAAATTATGCGAGGTGAAAATACTAATCTACGTAAGCGTCACTTCTGAGGATCGTTATGGTCACACAAAATGTGAATGAGGGATTCGTTCTTCGTTCCTGTTTAGGATCCTGTCTAAATCCTTTTAAATTGATTAAATTTTATTAAGATAAATCCTTTATTCGTAGCAGATTTGACAAACATTTTACAAAGCACAGCTTAAGAAAGTAGAAGCAAACAGCTGTAGATTTGGTTAATTTTTCATTCCACAGAGTAGATAGTAATGTACCGATCGCTTTTGGAGACGAACGACTGTAGATTCGGTTAATTTTTCATTGAGATTTGCTGTGTTATTTCTCAGCTTCCTTTATGGTACATTGAACAGTATTTTACATTGCTTTTTCGGTCGGCTCCGCGAAAAGTGCGCCAGGAACCCCATATTACTATCTACTAATACATATATATATATACATATATATATATATATATATATATATATAAAATTATGTCATTCTACGGTTATACGGCACAACCACCACAGAGATCCTGTATATGATAATGCATTAGACCAAAGTAGGGATATTAAAAGTTCCAGCCGGACAGAACTGTGCTGGATCACATGAGGCATAAACGCCCATGTTGCATTTGTGATTGACCTGGTCTTCCCAAGTTCGATCCAAGTGATTCCAAGGAATTATGCTAAGAGGGCATCATCTTTTACAAGAAGAGAGTAGGAGACATATTCAATGTGTCTTAACTTTCGACATGGCCAGCTCCTTCATTGCGCCTCCTTCCGTCTACAATTCTCTAAAACAGCTTATTTGAATTAGTAGACAAAACAAAAGCGCATTTTGGACAACCAAACTCATCACAAACCACGAGTATTTTTTAACGTAATTCCCATCTTTGTGTTATAGATTGGTACATGTTTAGATGAGTGACTCCACATCCACGCCGCGGATACAGAAACTATCCGTGTTAACAGAGCAGCTAATCCCCGGGTGGATAATTAATGTGCGAGAGAGATGCGTCACGAACTAAACCCATACTTCTCGATTAATATAATGTATTAAGTTAGTGGGTATAAATAATTTAATTTATAATGTAATCGGTCGTTTGCAGTGGGAATAAACAAATAAATAAAAAGGCTGTCATCTCAGGTTTAAAATACACTCTATTAATACCTCAATTTCTGCAATGTGCTTTGTTGTGGATCATTTTTGTGCTCAAAGAGTATTTTATTTTGTTAACGAAGCGGGAAAATAACAATTTTCGCGACTAAACGTCAAAGTAATTTGAATTTTGCAGATTTAGATGGAATTGCTTTAGAAATTATTATCAGATTTTACAGGCTGAAACACCTTCAAGAGAACGACAATAAATTAGGTTTTAAGGATAAATTCTATTTTTACATACTTTAGTAGCGTTGTAAAACAGCAAAATGATTGAGTAAATTTACTGAAATATATATATTCTTAATTAGCTTAACAAGCATCCGTTTTATTAAAAAACAAATATTGAGACAAGACAAGAATCCCAATTACTTAAAATTAATTGGTTTTCTTACATTTAATAATGAGGCTACATGGAACAAGTAATGTTGGTCTTGCCGGCTGTTTCTGTTTATCGATAATATTACGACGCTTGCACAAACCTTTTTCCCTCGTGCTATAGCAAAACCTCAATTAGGGTTTTCCAAAGGATTTTTACCAGAAATTGGGTTGGAAATAATTTACCAAATGTTTACACTCCAACATGAAAAGTGAAAAAATATATATATAAAAACTATGAAAGTGTAAATGTTATAGCAATATATTTTCAAAAACTACATTTTATCTGTCTACAGGAGACATATATGCACACATTCTTGTAAATACTGCAATCCGTTATGCCTTACACTGATTTTCAAGATTTAAAAAGACGTCATCTCTAAGATCAAACTCACAAAATATATAAGTGTTTTTTATGCTTAATTTTAATGTCATAACTTTCCCAATCGGTCAAAAAAACTAAGATTTCCTTGACTTGTTTTATAATTGAGTGAAACTGCGTAAACATTAGAATGTATCATAGCTACATAAATTAAAGAACAGTTCATAAAGATAATACAATTAATACCGGTACAGATTAAAACAAATACTCTAGTTTTTGCTTTAAAACTATCAAACCTGTTTCAATCACTTATTTTGCATATCTTTTATTATATTTGTAACTATTAAGATTTCTAAAAATATTTGTGGAATACTAATTTTTACAGCATTTTAAAAAGTTGTTTAAAGATTTGTTTGTAATTACTTTAGCATGGACATAATATTTACGCGTACTTGTATATGTTTTGTATGTTTTTTATATGTAAGTATATTTTCGAATATTTCCTTTTACTAGATTCTTTTAAACCTAATACTTCTTGTCCTACAGACCTAGTATAATTACTATGAATATTTATAAGCTAGAAAAGCAGTCCACTTTAAGTTAACTCAATTACTGAAACGAGATTAATATAATTAATAAACTAATTAAATGTCTGCACTGAAGTGGCGTTTATGGAAAAAGGGAACATGTACTGTACATCTGAAAACAAATCTCCTGCGATACTTAAAAGAGTATTTCAGGTAGATTTTTTTACACAATATTTAACTGAGACCAACTTTTCCAGCTGCGGAAATGTTGAAATATTACATTTCTATTGTGCACACAAAACAGGCATTTCAGAGAAATGTTCTTCTCCCTCCCAACTAACACCACGTTTTAGAGAAAGGCGACCATGTCATCTGAAAATCTGTTCTCTCGCGTAACAAAATGAATTTTCTGGAAATCCACTAAAACAATCTCGGTTTACAAAGACGGCGAGTGGAGCCTGTCTCACCTTTCACGCCTCATCCTGTAAAACATGACACCTGCTGTCATTCTTATCCTTAAATACCTGTCCTAACGTATTCTAAACAGAATAAGTTTACTTTAATCTCTTACAGTAATTAAAGTAAATCTTATAGGCATATTCTTATGTTTTATCCTTATCTTTACCGTTTTAGCAATAATGGAATGAAGTTGTAGGATTGTGAGAATGAGAAACTAGTTTATAGATATCTAATGTTTACATTATACCCAGCAGGGATCACTTCTGGCTGGTTAACTTTCAGTTGAACCCACCACTGGGCACAGCAAAACCCGATGTGTCACTTCAATCTGGGTAACCTTATGGATGTCCAGGAGCGGCACATCACTAACTGCAGATGTCGAGATTCTGGGGTTCATGAGCAATTCGATAGGTCTATTTTTACTGTAGGAGATGACTGTTGGATTTGGTGGGGTTTGGTGCCTAACCTCAGAGGTTCTTTGCTAGCCCCAACAAGGGTGTGCCTACTTTGACTGGAGAGGCTGGTTCAGAACTGGCCTGCCCTTCTTCCGGGAGACATGACTTTGAGATTAGTGCCCTAATTATTCCTTATGGATCTCGATAGGAGGCCATAGGAGGGTATAGGAGGCTACCCTCTAACTTTACCCATCTCAAATGTCCTATCACTCCGGAAGCAGCGCAAAGGTTCTTACAGGACTAAGTGCAATTTATAAACTTCTTGTCCTAAGAGAACAAAAAAATTTACATTATTATAAATATGTTATACTATAGGTAAACATAACAACTACGATTTCTTTACTTAAGAGATTTATGCTAGTTAGAAAATTACTATTGATTATACTCTCGTTATTGTCGTTTATAGATGGGGACGATCTATCGTCATCGTCTTAACATCAATGTCTTGGAGGAGGAAATGGGCACTTAACCATGAAAACACATTTAGGGTAAAAACTATGATTCATTTTTTTAGAATAGAATTCAAACGTTTTAATAAAAAACATTACAAAGTCCAATGATACTAATATCTATTTTTTTTTTAAGTAGAAAAAATAGATTAAATTTTTGAAAAAAGCGGTTTCTGAAGCATGTCTGAAATATTTTCTGTTTAGTATTTTAAAAAGTGACAATTGTATTTTGAATATTCTGAAGAACTATGGTATTTTCGTCAGTAATAAGGTTTAGTATTTTAGTTGTACCCAAAATTGCGCAAGAAACCCATATTATTATTCGCTTATGCATAGTAAGTTAAATTCATTAAATTAGCATAAAAGTTAATAAGAGTCTTATTTTATGTAATAAAACCTGTTTCTGAAAAAAGTACCTGCTTTGCTGAGATTCAAATCTGGACCTCTCATTTACCGGACATCACAGTCCCTTCACTTTTAATTTATTGCCAGACTACAATTTTAAGGCCAAAAAACATGTCAAAGAGCAGCCAGTATTCATTAAATTTGTATAAATATTAACAGCCTAATTTAATTTCTATAAAAGGCTGATTCACAAAAATACTTGCTTTCACTGATACTCGAACCAGACGAGCATGCTAACCCACCAAAAGCTAGTAGTGTTAAATATGGCGCAGCAACATAGCCTCGATTTTGAAAATGGGATTTTACCAGGAGTTTGCAAAATAAATTAGTAACGAGTCACTAACATAAACGGATAACACAAAGATTGGTCTTATGAGCAGCAATTATAAAAAAATCGCAAAATAAACAAATTTTTAAACAAACCAAGTACAATTATGTTACATTTTATCAAGTGATATAGTACTACATGTAATAAAGTTAGTTTTTTAATTGGTTGGGTAGGAATTTCATTACATTCTGTCAGGTCCATCACCATTTCCTTTGTATCAATGTATTATTTTCAAATATTTTCTTACTTTCGATAATTTTTTAGAGCAAACGTATGGGATCAGGTCCTCATGGGGGATTAATATCGCTATGACTGTTACGACATCAATGTCTTTATAAAGTCAAAGACTGAACACGTTTTAAATTTACGTTTAAAATGGCCGTTCGATACTTTTCGTATTCTATAACGGTTTATAAGAATTTTATATCGGTAACAATTTTTTATAATCTAGAATTCTCTTGGAATGTAAGCGGAATTTTTACTAGATAAAGTTTTTCATTCGGTTTAACTCGGGAACAAACATTGTTGCGTCAATCCCGGAAATAATTTTCCTCTCCGCTGCGTCACGCGGCGTCGTCTTAACAACTGCGTAACTTTGTTGTGTCACCGTGCAACTTGCATTACAGTCTCTTCTTCACCGCGTCTAAACCGGTTATAATGATACGACTCAGCCTAGATTAGGTTTTACGTGGACTTGTATTTTTATAAAGTATGTTCTCCTATAACCAAAATTATGCCAACATGCTGGGGTATTTTCCTGGGCCATATACAGGTATAATTAAATTTAATTAAATATTATACTTCATATAATGTTTAAAAAAATGCTATTCAAACCAATATATGTCGTGGAAAAGATAACCTCACGCACGGAGCAACACAAAATAAAAAATGATTTTAATAATATTTAGTGAATTTAGCTATCAATTAAACAATTCTCTTAGATTAATTTGGTAATTTCTTTCAAAAAATATTCCTATCCATATTCTAATGTTCGTTTGCAGACGAGGGAGCCCCATTATAAGCAATTAGCTAATGATTAAAAGTATCTGAGTGCTTGAAAGTTTATATAATTTATAACAAAAATAGAATAGGTTTTTAAAATCTAACCGCCAATCCAGTCCAATTGCATGTGTTTTTATGGTGACATGTTTCGAAGGTAAACCTTCATCGTCGGACCTGTCACAAAATTTAAATTTTAATTACTCCAATGCAACATAATACTCATATTAAATAAACAAATAAATATCACTCGCACATAGACACAAAACACGACCACTTGCGATGTTGCATGCAGTCTGCAGTGTGGTAAACGACAGATGGTACAACACGTCATCATAAGAACAAATGAAAATTGGATTGGATTGACGGTACCACATATCAAATCTATTTAATTTTTCGTCATTATAAACAGATTTTGAGCTAACTACAATGAATAATAACATTAATTATGCCTTAACTTGTTGAGAAGTACTGACAGCTGTAACCGTCAACCTACCTAGGGTCTAACATTATCATTAATGTACTAGAGAGTAAAAGAACATTTAATAGTTCAGTTTTATTCATTCTAAATGTATTAAAATGCTATAAAATACAAAAATAATGGCTTATTTGCACTATCTAGGCGTTTAAACCGGTTTTTTTATTTTAGCAAAGCAGGGTAATTTTTTAAACACGGGAATTCAAAATCAATGTAGCCTTACTGATAGGTAGTTTTCTTTCTTTATACTCACTCATAAAGGAAGGCATGTTTTTGATTGCATGTACCTTAATAAGATCACTTTAGTCCAGATAATCACTCATTGTAACACAGTATTCACAACACTGTCATATTCATTCCAGTACAATGACTGAGAATAGCCTGTAAGAAGTTTGCGCAATACAATGCCTGGCCAATTTTGCGGCAAAGGTGTGATTATAGGGGTCAGCATACTACAACAGCATTAATTACATTGAAACGTTGTACTAGTCAAAATAGTACTTTAGAACGACAATAGAGAACATAAATAGCCGTAGTATTGATTATTTGAACAAGCCCGTGGTGGACGGTTAAAACCGTCGTTAACTCGTTTGGGATCAAACTGCTAAAACCGTCAGTACTCTTCTGAAACCACTTTCAGCTACTCCTCAACAGGTTAAAAGTAACGTCAATGAGAATGTTAGAATTTAGTATTACTATGCCGTGTTTTTTCCTGATATTAATTTTTTAACAGATGAAATGATAAAGAATGTGTGACAGGTGTACTTGAGGAACTACTGAAACAGAATCATGATCCGTGTCTGCGTAAATAATTGTTATAGTTCAAGAACATAGAGTCAATTTGTATTGTATACACAACCACAACACACACACGCAACCGACCTTCGTTTTTCTTGAAATCGATACAGAAATCTCTTTTAAGATAGAAATGTATCGTAAGCCGTGCTATTTTTGTGAAAATCAAAATGAGAGGTCACCAGAAGTGTTTCTCAGATATCAGATGCTTAACTTAACACATTTAAAAACCAACAGCAGACACGTAAATACATGTTAAATCAGCGCCGGATAACCAAATACAGATCTTTAAATTGGGCGACTTTCAGTCACACAGAAGCGACAGAATCCACCCATCATCGTGAAATTCATCGCTAGAGAGTACAAGGCAGAGTGGATGAGAGCAGCGAGGACCAACAACCAGGGCCTGACAGCTTCAAACCTTTACGACCCGTGGGCCGTCTAAACAGAATCTACATCAACGACCACCTGTCACCACACAACAAGAATCTTCTCTGGCGAGCTCGACAGTTGGTCAAGGAGAGGAATATCGTGGGAGCTTGGACGCGAGACGGCAATGTGTTCGTCAAAACATCGGCGGAGGACAATTCTGCACGCACCCACAACTGTTGGGACCGTGGACGACCTGGATGAACTCCTAACCAGATAAATATAATTAGATAAATTTGAATTAAGTTAATTTAACATACTCCCCAGTTATAAAACCATGTTTATATTTACATTTTTTTTCTAGATAGCAAAGTATATTATTTACAGTTCTCATCCATTTACTTGTAAAATCCGAATAACAATCAAACAATAATTAATCAGTTGAACTATTAATTTTAAATTATATTTTGATAATAATATGTGGAAGTTTTAATTATTCAGTTTAGCCTAAGGATTGCATACACAAATCATGTTGAAATTACGTTAATTTTACTTTTAATTATGGCTTTGTTTCCTTATTTTTTTACTTTTAAATGTTTAATTTCAATCTACAAACGGGATAATCTTATTTAATTATGTGTGTATATGTGTATGTATGTATGTGTATATATATGTAGGTATGTGTGTGTGTATGTATATATAAATCACAAATTTTAAATATATATAAATAAAAAAACTAATTATTGTTTATATTTGAATAAAAGAAATGAAAATTCTTTTATTTGTTATTATTATTATTATGATTAGTGTCTCTCTAAACTATGTTTACTTTGAGTCGAGTAAGTGTTAAAAAGTAATATAAATTTTATATTTTATTCTCAAGCATTAACATATATGTTCTAAAAGAAAGGTTTTTTCTTTTCTGTACCCTAGGTATGTTTTTTTATATTCTTAAGTGTATGCTACAATAATACTACCATTTCATAGCTTATTTTCCAAATATATCTTTTTTGGTAGGCACTACTTATCTACAACTAGTGTATAGTGTGACCGATATATACACTAAGTATAGATCTATATCTACAATTTGGTGTATACTAGGTACAATAGAGTAAAAATCAAACCATGAGGACTTATATTTGTATCTAAGGAAAGACTTTTCACCTATTTCATTTACTTACTTTCATAGAAGAATTATTAAGTTATTTTACTGTCTATATTTTAATTTAAACATGCTATTAATACGTGCTAGGTAACTTTTCATGTCATAACTCAGTTATTCAAATAACTATTAATAGTTAAGTTCTACAACTTTATGTAATAATATAATATTTTCGTGTAAAATTACTTTTCTTTTCATACGTTATTCTTTGTCAAAAAGTTTTCTTTGTTTTATTTGTGAGCGTGTTTTCAGGTGTAAGCGCGCACCTGAATTCGTGTCTTCCAAATCTGTAATGTTTATTTATACACAAATCTTTATCCATTAAATTTGTCCCTTTATGACTTGCGTAGTTTTGGTAGCTTAATATACCTAATATTTATCTGTATATAAAATAATTAAAAATAAGATAAAATTATTTCAATGTACAAGTTATAACCATTGGCAATATTTGCAAAACATCTACGGATGGCGCAACTAAGGACTGTGTGGCAGGCCTGTTCGGTGCTCTTGACAGTGAACTCGAACTAGACAGCTACAGAAATATTCCATGTGAACAGTTTGACTACCGCTATCAGCTAACCGATGCTTTCATCAGTCAACTCGTAAAGGGGTTCAAAATTATTCATTTCAATATTATTAGGTGTTATTATAAAAACATTGACAACATTATTCTATTACTAAACAGTATTGATGTAATATATTCGATTGCATAGTCTTTACTGAAGCATGGCTGGAACAAAAACAAATGTTTTGTACACTTAGACAATTATGACATATTTTGTACTTCTGAAAATTGGAATAGGAACGATGGAGTTATTGTTTATATTAGGACAGAACTAAATGCGTTTATCGCAACAGATAAAACTTGGTAATGCATCAGGACTCAAGCTAGACTTTGACATCGACAATAGACACTACATAATAACAGCAGTATACCGCAGTCCTACTATGAACGTTGACTTATTTCTACATGACTTGAATCTTATCTAACTGGACTTAGTGAAAAACATTTACAAACGTGTTTATTGGTGACGTTAATATTGATACCTTACAAAACTACTAGACATAAAAATGATAAGGACTCTTATTTAAACATTATATAAGGGGCTGGCTATACTGAGTGTATAAACATCACCAACTAGAGATAACTGAACATTCTCTGAGCTGTATCAACCATATATTTATTAAACACTTTGACTATACTGCGATCAGCTCCGGGGTACTGTCTACTGACGTGACTGACCACTACGCCGTCACAGCGAGGGATACAGAGTGCAAACAGTAACACCACACAGACACGTCTGACTTGACTAAAAACATATGTTGATATGGGACAAACTACAAGGTTTTAATACAGTTCCAGCCCTGGGAACAGTGTCCTGGCCCAGGGAAATGTTTAATATGAGCTGCAACAAAATTTCTCAAAATTTATCACAATCTTAGAAAATCAGTCAGAAGTATCAAAACAACCAAAACACTCGTAATAAAAAAACTAAAACTTGGATAAATATAACTCTCATACGTAATAATTAGGAAAAGAGATAAGTTGAGTAAACGGATTAAAAAACAACCTTGGAATGAAAATTTAAGAATTTATTACACCCGGTTTTTAGAAACCAAACTTAGTGGCCAAATAAAAATTTCAAAAATTACTTGTTATAGACAAAAAAATATTGGATTCATCTGGAGGATCCAAGACGTTTCTGGAAAAATATTCAATGAATTAAGCGGTAAAAAAATTAATAAAAATTATTTTCCAATAGCATCATTTATGGGGGGCTCGGGATGTCGGTGGTGGGGGGCATGCCGGCGGTGGCAACAATCCTTTAATACATTTTTTTTTTTTATGTAGGAAATAAGTTGGCCACTGAGCTGCCTCCTGCCATTGGGCCCGCCGTTGATCGATGATTCCGCGTACAGAGTCGGGCACGAGTTTCATCTGGAGCCAGTTCTCCGCCAGCCAGGTGTTGAGGTGTGTCGGGAGATGCGTGGCGGCTCGGCCCCCGGCATGGATGCTTTTCCGGCCGCTATTCTCAAAAATTGTATTGAGTATTTACTTTTTACCCTTGACCACATCATTAATCAAAGTCTAACTTCTCGGAATCTTTCCAGATCAGTTCAGGGTTGCAAAGGTCATTCCAATATTCAAAGCAAACAGTTAAAACCGATTTAAAACAATTATAGGCCGATCTCATTACTTAGTATACTATCTAAAGTATTGGAGAAGTGTGTTAAATATCAATTGCAATTGTATTTGGAACTTAATAATATTTTATCAGAAAACCAATTTGTATTTTAGAAGTGGAAAAAATACGACAGACGCTCTTTTCTTGCTAAACAAAAGTGATCATGGAGTCAATCAATGCTAATGAAAAAAGTGTTAGTTATTTTATTTGACTTGGCGAAAGCCTTTGACTCAATTGATAGACAAATCCTATTTTAAAAATTAGAATGAGTTTGGAGTGTGGAATGTGGCCTTGAACTGGTTTAAGAGTTATTTGAGTTGATAGGAAACAAGTAGTATCAATTAATAATCAAACCCAGTGATTGTTCCTCAGTTGTAGAGTATGGTGTAGTTCAAGGCAGTAACACTCGGACCTTTACTATTCTTAATATATATAAATAATATTGACAAACTGAATTTAACAGGTAATATTAAAAGGTAGGAACTGGAATGAAGTGTATCAAATTGCATCAAGAGAAATAATATTAATTCATAAATGGTTTTAATGATAATGTGCTAACCATGAAACGTAAGCAAAACTAAATGTTTGCCAATTGCCCTTCGTGCCGCGGTGGGCCGCCCGCTGATCTCAGATTGATGCTCCACTCTTGTGGTAACGCAGTAAAATCGGTGCTGTTCCTGCAACGTCATTGAAAGGGTAGACCAGTATAAATATTTGGGAGTAATTTTGGAATTCGAAATTGAAATTTGACCACATCGAGAAAATTAAGAACAACCTTAGAAAATGAATATATGTTTTTTATCAGCTGAGTCGGATACTAAAATTGTGATGAAATCAAGCGTGTATATTTTGCTTATGCGCAATCTATCCTGTTGTATTGGGAATAGTTGCTTGGGGAGGCGCTCGTAAAAACCTAATTTACCCTCTTTACATTTTACAAAAATCAGTAATAAAAGCCGGGTTTAAAAAAACCGAAACGCTACCCCTCAAATCAGTCTTTTCGGGAGACAAAAATACTTACAGTAAGGCAGCTGTATATAAAATCGGTTTTGGTCTACACCTTCACGCATCGTGACTCAGTGATAACTGAGGTTACACACCAACATTTCACCAGACATGCACAACAATGTTGGTATGCAGGTCCCCAGAGTAGTAACATCTGCTAATTGCACAAATTCTTTCTATGTCGCAAATTTTCTCTACAGAACAATACTTGCCCATGTAAGGGATCTGCATGGTTTCACTTAGTTTATACAAAAAACTGATCACCGCCTGGCTGGTGGAGGTGGGGGCTGACTACGCGGAGCTGCTAATCTGCCCTGAGTATACATGAATATGTCAAATTGCTGACATGACACCATCTACACAAGCACTGTGTCTGAGCTTGGCTTCCCTCGTCCATGCGTGTATTGAAATATTAAAGTTCTAAATTTTTTGCAAAGCCCTCAATTTTAATTGAATTTATACGATTGAATTTAATAAAATTATTAAATATTATTTTAAATTGAACTTTTTATCCTATTTTAAAATTAATTTAAGTCCGGGGTTTTAACTATAGTTTCATACTTTGTTTTTTATGTTTTAATTCATTAATTGTTTTTAATGATTACTTTTTTCGTAAATATTTTTCATAAAGTAAATGGTTAAAAACATCTTTTGAACCTACATGAGGAAGAAAAAGTATTTCTGTAGTGCTAGTCAAATACGGTGGTTGATGCATTAAGTGTAGTTACAACTATTCTGTAGCAGTCTTAGTTTGCACTTATTTTTATTAACGTATACTGTACATATATTTCTAAATTTATTTAGTTTCTTTAGTGTAATGTGTTTCTTTTTTATCTTTCTTTCTGTCTTTTTATATATCTCATGTAGTAAGCGCACAGTTTTTTTAATGGAACTCAGAGCCACGCACAGGATTCGTCCCATGTGGCTCTTTATTTCATTTGTAATGTGTGATTGATTAAAAAATAAAGTCTTTCTGATTCTGATTCTGATTTTGTCTCTTAAAGTAAGTTTTTATGTGTCGGTTCTAAGCGTATATAGCTAAAAAAATATAATCCTGCAATCGCTTCAAAGCTTTAATCCTTCCGGCATCCTCCCATTGCGACCTTTTCCAAAATGGTGGGGCTGACATTTCCTCTGTCGGCTTAAAAAAAAGTTTGTGTGCTTATAGCAGTTCAAATTGGCTCTTTGCAACAATAAGCAAACAGCAGCTTATTCGATGTAATTCAGTACTAGTCGATGTAAGTACTATATACTAAATCATTTAAGTCATCTACCACAACATTGTCCTTTTCTCTTTGCTACATCTCTTATAGTTTCTAAGATCCCTTAAGTGGTGGATAACTTTTGGGAAAAAATTTAAACATTAAAATCTATTTGTCATGCAGAAATAATTTTGGGACATATTTTCGGAAGCGACAATGATGTCTGTTGAAATGGCACATGTGAAGTCGAGCATAGAGCTCCTAATGGCCTGAACCTACAATGTGTATTTATGCAAATGAAAGAGTTTTTTCACTTTTTTATGCCTCAGCGTTATCTATGGCCGGCTTTGATGTACACTGTTTTGAACGCTGCATTAGTACACTAATTATCGTGTTTATACGTAATGGACTTCCCGGGGATTTGAACTCGCGATCTCTCAGTTAGAGGAGCGGCAACTATCCTTTTAGTCTACGAAGGAGGACATCAAAAAGAGTTGTCAGAAGTGGATGTATTTGATTCGGAAAAGGTTTCACAATTATTGACTATGAGTAACCCTTACAATACCATCGAATACTAATGAATAGCAACCAAAATACGTGAGCGGTTTATCCAAGTATTATAAATATTGAGGGTTAAATACTGATATAAAATCATTCTAAGCATTTAAGTAGGTATATTCTACGTGTATAAAATACCTCCTTACCCAATTATTCCACAATGGTTATGAAGATATTCATAATCTCATACAGAACAATACAATTAAATTTTAACTGCGTCAGTAAAGCTAACTCTGACAGATATAGGACAGGAACAGCCCATAAATCAATCATGTAAATATGGCCATAACCCTCCTCCTCTTCGCCATACACTTCCACCCCCCCTACCACAGCAGCACAACATGTATTATAGCCTACTACACGGCGCGCCCATTAAAACTTGGCCGGGGCCACACAGCTTAGTCGGCCTGGATTGGTTTATCCCGCTTTCATCCACAAACTTGGTAAGTTACGTTGAGTTTTTTCATCGTTTTAACATAAATTGGACCTTAATGATACAAAATTTAATACAGAAGTTTTAATGTACTAATGTTATTTCAATTTTTATTCAAATAAGCATATGTAGAATCCTAAAATTTAACTTTTACATCAATTTCAGTTAATTTCTACGAAAACAGCGAAGGTACTTGGTTATATGCTACGTAAGAGAGTACAGTACAGTCCACGAGATAAATTTGATTACAGTTGTATAAATAAACCACTACATTCTTAAGGTTATATCTGCTAAATAATATTAGTGAAGTATTTTCCTTACATGTTCAGTGGATAATTTTGAGTAAATATCTCTAACAGTATATGTTTGTACAACATGAGAAACATCATGTTTGCTAGTAGACTACGTAAGTATATCACATCCCGTCTGATGTACAGTTACGTACCGTTAACGAACCTAAATTCTTTGCACAGTGGTTAATTTTAAATTACTTGTAAAAATTAAATTACTGTAAAATCAATGTTTTAACATTATATTTAAAATTAAGTTTTTACTGTCGTAATTTTAAAAAGTAAAATGTAATTTTATCGTTTATTTTTTAAAAAAACTAATGTTTCGAATCAGTAAAAGTCAAAAGTTTATTTACAAACCTTAAATTTTAACGTCCAAACTTAATAATTTTGTGTCAATACTTTTTTCAGCCTGTTTTTTTAATATTTACTTTTTCTAAATAACATAAAATATAATCTGAATCTAATTTATTTTAAAGGACAAAGGCTTATCACCTTCAAAATAGAGGTTGGTTATTAAACTTAACTGTATCGTAAATTGCATTTGCGCATGTGCAGGCGCTTTGAAAACTTTTTTTGCAGCGCGCCGCCCGGTGGGCGAGTTACATCAATGGGTATAGCATATAAACTTTCCCCATGGAAAAAAATACTACAAATTTTCCTAATGATCGGACTTATAGTTACTGAGTCTATCAGTGTCATATATACAAACATCTTCTTTTCCTTTACTAAATAACGAAATATGTTTACTGATTCCACAGAGGTAAATATTGTTGCTATTTCTTTTTGTGACGGTAGACCACTCAAAGCCAACGGTTTTACTAGGCTTTCACTGTGCTATGAACATTTTTATATTATCATTGCATTTGAACAAAACAGGTCGAGAAACAATATTGAAATCCCTGTAAAAAATAATGCAATTTCTCGTTTTATTGTACAAGAAGGCATCTTTTTCATTTAATCTTCTCCTACTATCAATTCTACATAATGTTTTTAACAGTTTAATAGTTATTGTAAAAACCCTAATGTTAACATAAACAGATTATTGTTAAGGTACGTAAACATTTTGTTGCTCTTTTCCCTTAACTAACGACCGTACGTTGTTGAATTAACGGAAAACGGAAACCTAACATCTCTGACGTGAGCTAAGGGCTGGAAAGTACAGATCGGAAATGCCCCTGGCCATCAGTGCGGGTTTCGGTAAAGAGCCAATCATGTTCCTTTTCCAAACAATATGAATAATAATAAAAAACAATAATTTTAAAAAAATATAGTTTGTACTCTAAACGAGAACCTGTAAAAGAAGTATCCGCTCGCATGAGGCTTGTATTCGCATTTCTAACTGGACCAAAGGTCTTGAGTGTCACTGAGCCGAAAATCCATTTCATGGTTTATTTTGCACACAATCTCGTGCTGTACAAAAATGCCTCTCAATTGTAAAAAACCGCACTGCCTGTTTCTTTACTGTCCCAGTCACTAGCAAGCCGTAACATATTCAGAGATGTCACACGAGAAACATTGATTGTCTGGACTGACCGCCGCCGGGCACAAGATTAGTTACCCTCCATCACTAAGCGATAAGATAAGGCGCGTACGCGTCCTAGAGGTATAACAAAAACCGGAATGAATAATATTCCAGAGTGGTATTGAACTTTTTACCTAGTTTATATTTAATATTGATAGTGGTCCACGGTGAATAAACGGACCATTTATTACAAGGATACATTTTATTTCTTCCTAAGACGTTAAATTGAATATAATGAAGCAACAATTATTAGTTTATATTTTTTCTAAATTTTTCTAAAAATACTCACCCTGTAAGAGACACAATTTCGACCACAAAAACTACATTAAACAAATTTTCACTAAATAATGAAAGCTATTAATATTACATTCCAGTATTCAAGCATTGTAGGACTAACAAAACGCATTAACCATGAATTTACGAGCGTGAAGCAGTAACAGTAATTAGTCTACTTTAACCAGCCTAATATAATACTGGATTAATACTATTATCGGCCACGCCATTCTGTAATATTCCAGTATTCAAGCACTGGATGACTAACTAAACGTATTATTAAACCATGGATTTACGAGCGGGAAGCAGTAACAGTAATCCACCTTGGAACTAGCCCCAATTATATACTGGAACATTCTATTAACAGCCATGCAATTCTGTTACATTCCAAGTAGTCAAGCGCTGGATGACTAACTAAACGCATTAACCATGGATTTAACGAGCGGGAAGCAGTAACAGTAATCCACTTCAACTAGCCCAATAACATTTTGGAACATTCTATTAAAAGCCAGGCTATTCTGTTACATTCCAAGTAGTCAAGCACTGGATGATACTAACTAAACGCATTAAACCATGGATTTACGAGCGGGAAGCAGTAAACAGTAATCCACTTCAACTAGCCCAATAACATTGGAACATTCTATTAAAAGCCAGCTATATCTGTTACATTCCTAAGTAGTCAAAGCGCTCGGATGACTAACTAACGCATTCACCTGGATTTACGAGCGGGAAGCAGTAACAGTAATCTCACTTCATCTATCCAATAACAATTGGAACATTCTATTAAAAGCCAGGCTATTCTGTTTACATTCCAGTATCAAGCGCTGGATGACTAACTAAACGCATTAAACCATGGATTTTACGATCGGTAAGCAGTAACATATCACTTACCACCAATAAACGGATAAACATTTTCGCCACCCCCTTTTTTAATTTAGTAGTCAACCTGGTGACCAACTAAAACCCTAACCCTGAAAATTTTCGACGGGAAAGAAAAAGATCACTTAACCAGCCCAATAATTGGGTTAAACTATTTTGCCAGCCATTCTTAAATTTTCCAGTTTCAAGCCTAAAACAAACCATTAACCATGGGTTTCGAGCGGGAAGCAGTAACATAATCACTTTAAAAAGCCCAATAAACTGGATTTCTTTTAAACCCAATTCTATTTCCAGTATCAAGCCGGGATGCAACTAAACCATTTCCATGGTTTTTCAGCGGAAGCAGAACATACACAACCCACCAATTTAAATGGTTTAAAACTATTAGCCAGGGGATTCTGTAATAACCAGATTAAGCACGGTACCCAACTAAAAACGCTTTAAAAATGAATTTACGCGTAACAAACAAAAGGTTTTTTAAACCACCTAATTTTTTACAAAAATAACGATTATGGGACGCCATTTTAATATTAGATCAACCTTTGGAAAACCACTAAACCATTTAAATGAAATTTTCCGGGAAAAACATAGTTTTTTAAATAAAATTAAAGGGTTAAACATTAAAAAACGGCCAGCCATTTGTAAATTTCCATTTCCAAAAAAAACATAAAGTTAACCAAATTTTGAAAAAGGGGAAGGAACCAAAAAAGTCATTTTTAACCACCTAAAAAAATTTTATTAATTATTTCGGCCAGCCTTCGGTTTTTAAAATTTTCCCGATTAAGCACGGTTTTTTAAATAAAATTTCCTATTTTACAGGGGAAGTAACGAATCCCCAACTGCCCTTTTAAAGGAAAAAATTTAAAGATTATTCGTTACATTCAATGTCAACCCGGTCTAACAAACCCTTAAATGAAATTTTAATGGAAGAAACAAAACGGCCCAAAATATATAACATTTATTAACACCAGCATTTTTTTTTGTTACATTCCAATAGTCAACCTGGATGATTTAATAAACGCATAACCATGGGATTTAATTTAAAAAAAAAACAAATATTCGTGCCCAATTAACTGGGGAAATTTTAATTTTAAAAAGCCAATTATTCTGTTCATTCCAAGTGAAGGCTGGAAAAACAAAACCATTCCATGGATTTTTTAAGACTGGAAGCAGTAACAGTAACCACTTCACCCCTCCCCAATTATATGGGAACATTTATTAACACCTCTTTCGACTTCCAGTATTCAAGCGCCTGGATGCTAACTAAACCATTAACCCGATTTTACCGGAACATAAATAATCCACTTATAGCCCAATTTTTAAATGGAAAAAGGGGGGGCTTTTAAAACCAGCCTGCATTTGGTTTACATTCCAGTAGAAGGGGGACTAAAAAAAATTAAACCAGTTTCGACGGGGAACTAACAGAACCACTTCAGCAACCCAATACATTGGAAAGCTATTAAACCCTGCTATCTGTTCATTCCGTAGTCGCCGGATCAACAAAGTTAAACCCGGGGTTTTTCGAGCGGGAAAACAGAACTTAATACTTCATACCCAAAAATGAAACATTTATTAAAAACCCATGTTTTTGTTACACCAAGATTAAGGGAGAAACTAAAGCTTAACCAAAATTTGAGCAACAAACATACCATTCACTAAATAAAATGGAAAACTTTATTAAAAAGCCCGCGTCTTCCAATAGGGCCCTGGCTTTTAAAAATAACCATGGTTTTCGGGGGGAAAAAAAAATCCATTCACCCAATAAATACGGAACTTCAAAATTAACCCATCTATTTTTGTTAATTCCCAAAAGTTCGTGATGTAATAAACGCATTAACCATGATTTACGAGCGGGGGAAGCATAAAAAATCCATTACTACCCAATAAATTGGAAAATTTCATTAAAAACGTGTTTTGTACAAAACACCCACCCCCCATTGTTTAAGTTTAGAGGGTACAAAAATGGTGGAAATATTAAAATTTATTTCCGTTTTCAAAAAATAAACAAAGCGGGGAAAAAAAAAAATTTGACCTGTTTGTGTCGTAAATTTGGGGGGGGGTTTTTTCAACCCTAAAAAAAAAAACTTTGTTTTTATAAAAATTTACATTTCAATTTTTAAAACATTTTAAAGGGGCAAAATTTTTATTGGGAACCTCTTATGAATCTCAAAAATTGAATTGTAATAAATTACTTTTTGGGAAAAAAATCCCCCTTTTCAAATGTTTTTATGAAAATTGGAAGAGTGGTTTAAAAAAAAAAAAAATTAAGAAAAAATAAAAAAAGTATCAAGTAATTTTACAAAAATTTCCGAATTCAATTGAACAAAAGAAAATTTGGAGAAGAAAAATTTATGAACAGCATTTGTTGTAAAACGTGTTTTTACCCTTTAAAACAGCGATTACTATTTTTTTAATTTGACCGGCGGGGTGGAAACCCCGTCAATTCATGTAATTATTTTTGTTAAAAAGTTTAGGGTTTACAAAAAATTTCCGCTTAGGTAACGATACAAATTTGGTTTTAAATTATGTTTTTTTTAAAAAATAATAATAAAAAATAGATATTCAGTGTTAAATGGTTACTAAAAACACCACAAGTTTTTAATTTTGGTAACAATTGGGGGTAAGTAAATATGATATCCTAAGAATTGATTCTACCGGTCCCAAACAGGCCTCCAAGTTTTTAATTTAATAATTTAAACCAAACTTTCCTTTTAATATTAATAAAAGATTTAACAGTTAAGGGGACAGGGTTTTATTCTTTTTATTTCTTTTTTTTTTGTATATTAAAAAAGAAAACGAAGTTCATATTAACCCCGGAAATTGTAATTTTTTATTTAAAATGTTTTGGCTCAAAGTTTAATTTGGGTGTTTTGGGGGGGGTTTGCCAAAAATTATAAAACAATAATTTTGGGGGTCCACCCATCTCCCTTTTTTGTTTAGCCCGATTTGGGGGGGGCAACTTTTTACCAAATTTTTGGCATACGATACCTTTACAAATCCCGCCCGGAAGGTAAGGGATAAAGGCAAGGAAACTTTTTTCATAATAAAAAGTAACAAAAAGTTACTGATGTTTTACAAAAATCAGCGCACCCCCCTGCCCCAATTGTTTTTAAGGTGACAAGACAGATTGGGAATGCAGGAAAACTCTTATGACTACCAAAATAAAAGAACTTTAATGGTACTGTTTTTACTAAAATGCAGCGCCCCTTCCCGACCCAATTTTTTTTAAGTTGTGAGCAAGTCAGTTTTGGGGGAGAGTCATACAACTCTCATTTTACAGTATAAAATTAAAAGAATCATTTTAAAGGGGGTACTGGTTTTTGTACTAAAAATGCACGCACTTCCCTGACCCAAGTTTTTTAATTTGGAGCAGAGTACAGATTTGGGGGAGTGCAGAAAACCCATGTTCAGACCAATAATAAAAAAAATCAAAAAAAGGGGACTAGTTTTTTTCAAAAAAGCCACCCCCTGCCCCAAATTTTTTTTTAATTTGGGACAGAGAAATTTTTGGGGAGGGGGCAGACAACTCCATGTTACGGACTAATAAAGAAAGTAACATAAAGGGGTGGTGTTTTACAAAAATCAGCGCACTTCCCTGCCCCAATTTTTTTTTAAATTTTACAAAGTACAAAGGGGGAGGCAGGTCAACTCCTTTTTTAAGTCTAAAAATAAATAGTAATCAGAAAGGGGTACGGAGTTTGACTAAAAAGCAGCGCCCCCGGACCAATTGTTTTTAATTGTGAGCAGGACAGATTTTGGGGAATCGGGTACAACTCCTATGACAGACTCAAAAAATAGAATAATCAGAAAAAGTGGGGGGGGGTTTTTGTACAAAAATCAGCGCATTCCCCCCCAAAGTTTTTAATGTGAGCAAGTACAGATTGGGGAGGCAGTACAACCTTATGTTCATACCAAAAAAGAATAAAATCAAAAAGGGTACGGGTTTTTGTACTAAAAATGCGCGCACCCCCTCCCCAAATTTTTTTTTTTTGACAATAAATTTTAAATGCGGGTACAATCTCAGACATACCAAAAGGAATATAATCAGTAAAGGGGTACGGAGGTACTAAAAACAGCGCACTTCCCTCCCCAATTTTTTTAAGGTACAAGACAATTTTTGGGGGGGCGGGTACAACCTCATTTACATACTGAATAATAAATAGTAATCAGAAAGGGGTAGTGAGTTTGTACAAAAATCAGCGCACTTCCCTGCCCAATTTTTTTTAAGGTGACAAGTACAATTTGGGGGAGAGTCGGTAAAACTCCTATGTTACAGCCCAATAATAAAAGTAATCAGAAAGGGGGTACGTGAGTTTTGTACAAAACACCACTTCCCTGACCCAATTTTTTTTAAAGTTGGACAGAGTACAGAGTTTTGGAAGTGCTACAACTCTCTATTTCAACTCAATAAAAAAAATATAATCGTAAGGGGGTACTGTGTTTGTAAAAAATTTCAGCCATTCCCTGACCCAATTGTTTTTAAGTTGTGACAAGTAAGGGGGGGGAGGGGGGGGTACAACCTCATGCAGACCAAAAAAGAAAGAAAGTAAAGGGAGGGATTTTGTACTAAAAAAGCAGCGCACCCCTGACCCAATTGTTTTTAAGTTGTGAGCAGATACAAGTTTGGGGAGAGTGCTACAACCCTTATTTACATAAATAAAAAAAATTAATCTAAAGGGTCGGGGGGACAAAATCAGCCACTTCCCTCCCCAAATTTGTTTTAATTTGGGGAGTCAGATTTGGGGAGAGGCAGACAACTCCTTTTTACATACTCAAAAATAGAATAAAAATCATAAATGTTACTAGTTTGTACAAAAATGCGCGCCTTCCCGCCCAAATTTTTTTTTTTAATTTGTGACGGGGTACAGAGTTGGGGGAAGGCATACAACCCCATTTTTCATACCAAAAATAAATATAATCTTAAAAGGGGTACGTGGTTTTTGTCTAAAAATGCACCCCTTTTCCCACCCAAGTTTTTAATTGTACAATACGGGGTTTTGGGGAGAGCAGTCAACTCTCATTTTACAGTAAAATAGAAAAAACAAAAGGGGGACTGTGTTTGTACTAAAAAATCACGCACTTCCCTACCCAATTTTTTTTAATTGTGAGCAGATACAAAGGTGGGGGTGCGAAAAACCTCATTTTTACATACCAATAATAAATAGTAATCATAAAGTGGACGATGTTTTACAAAAATGCAGCGCACTTCCCGACCCATTTTTTTTTTGTGGAAGTACAGAGTTGTAAGAGGCAGAAAAACTCCTATGACAGTACCAATTAAAAAGTAATCATTTAAGGGGTACGGTGTTTGACTAAAATGCAGCGCCTTCCCGACCCAAGTTTTTAATTTGGAGAAATTTCAGATGTGGGAAGGGCATACAACCTCTATGTACAGCCCAAAAATGAATATAAACTTAAAGTTACGGTTTTTTTGTACTAAAAGCACCCCCCTCCCTTTGTTTTAATTGTGAGCAAGTACAATTTGGGGAAGTCAACAACCTCTATTACATACTAAATAAAAATATAACAGAAATTCGTTTTTACAAAAATCAGGCCCCCTTCCCGCCAATTGTTTTTAAGGGGACAAAGACAATTTTTGGGGGATGCGGGTCAATCTCATTTTACAGACTAATAATAGAATAGAAACATAAGGGATGTGTTTGTATAAAAAGCACGCATTTCCCTACCCAATGTTTTTAAGTTGTGACAGATACGATTGGGGGAGATGCATAAAACCCTTTATGTTACGTACCAAAAATAGATAGTATCATAAAGGGTACGTGATGTTTGTCAAAAAAAGCAGCCATTTCCCCTGACCCAAGTTTTTAAGGGGGACAAGTACGAGTTGGGGGGAAGTGCAGTCAACCCTAGTTTACAGATCAAAAAAGAATAGAACAAAAAGGGGTTTCGTTGGGGTACAAAAAAGCACGCACTTTCCCTGACCCAATTTTTTTTTAATTGGAGCACAGAAAATTTTTTAGGGGGCTACAACCCTATTACATTAAAATAATAGAAAGGGACGGAGTTTGACTAAAAAGCGCCAAATCCCTGACCCAATTTTTTTCCCTGGGGAAAAAAATTTGGCAAAAACGTTTTTTTTAAATTTTCCCAAGAATTCTCTTTATACCAAACCCCCGCCCCATTACGAACAGAGTAAGACTGCTAAATTTAATAAAAACCAACTTTTGCTTTAAAAAAAATCCCGTTTTTTTTTATTGAAAAGGCTATCCAACCATTATGAAAGGTTTTTGAATCTAGTAATTTATTTCAAAAAAAAAATTTGCCGCTACTTATTTTAAAACAAATCGTTTTAATAAAGAAAACTAAAACGATATTTTTTAAAAACTCAAAGCAGACCTAGATAAATTAAAGTACAAGCTTCAGTGCGTTACAAAATCGGCCTTGGAAAAAAACAATAAAAACTAAATATAAATTACCCTACACATAAAGTATACTTCTGTTTTGACAAACGGCACAGTCATAATTTTTTGATTTTACAAATACAAAGACGAAATAGCACCATAAAAGGCAATTTCTTTTATTTAACCTTTTAAAAAACCCCCCCACTAAAAATTTACATAACCCCCGAAAAAAATAACTAAAATTAAAATGTATTTAAAACCTTTAAAATTTTTAAAAAAATACTTCTTTTCGTAAAATACCATTTTTAAAATTCCCCCGCTTTCACATATCCCCACGCCTTTTTCTCGGCAGCCGCGGCACCAAAACAAGTGGTTTTTCAAAAACGAATAAACCCTCCTGCTTTCCCTTCTGTATTATTTGGAAAGGGGAAATTTTAACCTCTACAGCGGGAAAAAATTAAAAATTTTTTAAAAATTGGGCCATGACATCCACAAAATAGACGACCCAGTGTCTTTTCTTCACTTTCCCTTGTTACAAATAAATTTTAATCGTTGACAAATTAAGGGGAATCCCCCTTTAAAAAGGACTAAAAAGCATTCAAGCTTCCAAATATTTAAGTTGATATTGATAGGAATATCCTGATTATATAATATCATTTATTTTTTTTTCAATGGGGTTTTTTTACTGAAAACCTGCAGCCCTTTTTTATGGAATTACAGTACTTTAGGTATGGAAATACAATGCAAGTGCATTTCAAAAAAACCAAATTTATCAGATTAAAAGAATAAATCACCAAAGTTTGCCCCGTACTGGTTTTTAATTTAAAAAAACTTTAAAGTAACAATGCTTTTAAATTCACATCCAAACTTTTTCCAACTCAAATTTTA
>NW_025779359.1:0-50844 GCF_021130785.1 Homalodisca vitripennis
ATTCTTTGCAAGAAGAGAAGACATTATAAACTATTCTCCAATATAAAAATTGGGGTTGTAACATAAGTTTGATGTCAATGTAAAATTACAAAAACTAATCAATGGAGTGGGACAAATCAATATTCAAATCAAAAGTTCTTTAATATTTACATATTCTTTGAGAATAGTATTTAAGTCAAACTTACAATAATAACAAGACGAAGAAAATATACACTTTTAAATACATTAAAAGTCAAAAATCTGTTGATAAAATTTTCCATACATAAAATGGACGTTCGATTAAGCACCATTTGTGTAATGCAGGTGGTAGCTCTCTTTCTTCTTGCTTTCTCAGATCTGGAGGTAGGAGGTTGTGAAGTTTCGTTCCCATGTATGACGGTTTTCTTATCAAACTGAGTCGTTCGGAGTGTGTGCATAGAAGATTGTACTGGGTGCTGGTTTCTTAGGTTATATTGGTGAACTTCACCTCTTCTAGTAGGGGTTTTTGCTATTGCATGTATCACAGCCTTCCTCGATGTAGAGAGAGAACAACAGGTAAGAAGTCCAAGTGATTTAAAAGCTTCTCTGCAGCTGTCGAGTCTTTTGCAGTCCCGCGATAATTCTGATTGCTTTTTCTTCTCTGTTTCTTGAGACCTCTTTGCATGTTAGTGGTTGAAGTTCCACCCCAGGCTAACAGTCCGGTATCTTATGTGTGACTCGATAAAAGCGCAAAGTATGCCACCCTAATTGTTCTCAGGTCATCTGTTGTATCCTTTATCCGTTTCCATCGCATAGAGGCTGGAAGCTAAGCTCTTGTGCATAAAATTTATCCACTTCAGGCGTCCAAGAGAGGTTTCTTGTCTAGAGTTATGCCCAAGAATTTCGCTTCATCTTGTTTGTTTACATCTGGGTAGGTTTGGGACTTTGTCAGCTTTTCTTCCAAAAGCTATTTGGAGTGGTTTTTTAGCTGTGTCTAACTGCAAGGTTCGTTATTGTGGCAGTATTGGGTCAGGAGCCACATGTGTTCAAGGTTACATTACGGAAGAAGCTACTTCTAGGACTTTCTGTTTTTTGGTTCTTTAAAATACCAGTGGTGGTATCATCAGCATACATTATAGTAGTTACAAGTATTTTCCGAGTTGTTGGGGAAGATCAGTTGTGAAGAGAATGAAGTGTACCGGGGCCCATTTGTCTGATCCTGTGAGGAAACACCTCGTGTTTACAGGGCTGCAGGCTGGATCTTTGCTGTTTTGACGGTCCATTTATCTGTATGTCTTAGTTTTAGACCAATTTGAGTGCGCCTTTCAGGTAGCTTATAAAACCATTCTTTAACTATGCCTGATAGTCCCAATGTTTCTTGTTTTTTAAATTATTAGCTTGTGATCCAGGCAGTCGAAATTAGCCTTACTTAAAAGTCAAGGGACAGATTGCAGTCGTACAGGTTTCCTTCCTCCAAGCCATCAACCAAAGACTCTACCATTTGGACTATTGCTGTTGTAGTTAGATTTTCCTTTGGTGAAAACCATGTTGGGAATCGCTCTGAGTAGGTTATGTTCTGTGGCAGTGGTTCAAAAGTCTGTTTTAAAACAACTTTCTCTGTAAATTTTGGAGAAGGTCGATAAAAGAGATATTGGGTCGGTAGTTGCTTGCTTCGTTAGTATTTCCAGATTTGAATTTTGGGGGAAGACCTTTGTAGTTTTTAAGCTGGGAAGGGAAAATGACCAGTTTTTTAAGGATTTATTAATTACATCAACTAAAGGAGGGAGAAGAGTACTAGTTCATTACAGCAGAGTTTAAAGGTACTTTAGATGAGATTTCATCCATTCGCGGATGAGTTTTTTGTTTTTAGCTGGTTTATGATTTTTCTTGATTTCGTTTTTCACTTGTATCTTGAAAACTTACAAAACTGTGGAGGTTGAGGTATATTCATTAATACCTCACACACAGTAACCACCGCAATTGGTTATGTGCATAAGTGGCAGATTATTCAACAAGGTATTGAAAACCTTGTACATTTGAATAAGTACTTTAAATATTAAATGTTAATTTACATTGTAGTTAGTTTTAATAGTTGCTGTTTCAAATATAAATGATAAAAAAAAGCTGTAAAAAAGCATAAATTTTTTTATTTATGTTAAACAACTTACTTTCGCGAATGACCCATGTATACAGGTTATACCCTCTCATAATTAAAATTGATTGTCTGATGCACGTCATTTATTTTTCTATAAAAGTTTGACAATCTACTTGAGGAGTCTATTGAAACGTCAATTATGTACTGTATTTATGTTTTAAAAAACATTTTTTGCTGATTTTATGATTGCTATAAACTATCCAGTGAAAAAGCGTTTTTATGTCATATAACCTTTAGGTTTGCTGTGTACAATACATTGCAGATTGACATTTAAGGCCCTAAGATTTTTGGAAAATACCAATGAGCAACCAGGTTAGTCAGGTTGGGATGGCCTAGCTATGAGTGTGTGAGTGTGTGTGTGTGTAATTCTTCAAGGGTTCTATATTCTTCAGGGACTATGACTTGCCAGAACAGAGAGATGACAAAAATATCTGTAATGGGGCAAAGACCCTTCAAATAATGAAAACATATTCCTTAACTTTACTGACTACTGGGAAATTAGATGTTTATTGAAAAATATATACCAGGCATCTAATTTAGTCTAGTGTCCAGAAATTATTCCAAGACACTTAACACTCCACTTACCTTACAAACAGTCATTAATCATTATAGGAAAATATTGTTCTATACAATAATGTAATCACTTTATACAGATTGAATTTTTCTAATGCAGTCCTGTTTATTGTTACTGGATTGGTTTTTTTCAGAATTTTTCATCATTCTGTTTGCAGTATTAAAACCTAAATTTCAAGCACTAACAGGTCCAGAATTTATGTTTAGTTTCATGATTGCTCGAGAAGAGCTTGGGGATCAAACATTATACTCTAGTGAGGTTTACATAATGTGAAACCAAACAAGTATGCTATTTCTAACAATTATAAAAATTGTATTATTTCAGTATTGTATTTGTAATTGTATTGTACTTTCTTGGAAAAGGGAAGTTTATCATTACTATAATGCCAGTCCTCATTAATTGTTGGTGACCAGATCTTCATAAAATTTAGCTATGAATCTATCCCTACAAATTTATAATGATTCGAGACTTTTTTCAAATAATATGAAAAAATTCAAACATAATTTTAATATTTTTCTATATATTTTTATATCCTGTGAAACCCCTAATTAATCAATGTTTAAATAACTTTGTTTTTATGATGTTTATGTAATAATAAATGTCAGAAAAATAATCTAAGAACAAACTTTCAGCTGTAATCTTTCTCCCCATTTCTTTTTCAACATGAATCAAACATAAGTGTATATAGTTTTTCTTCTACAAACAAAAGAATAGTCGGAAAATTCATAAGGAAAATATATTTAATGATAATTATGACAAAAGCTTATTGTGTAATAATGTAAATTAAATACTTGAATACCTTTAAATCTTATCTTTAAAATTAAATTTAAGTAAATTCTAGAATTACAAAATGTTCAATGTTTAGCATATTGTTACTTTTAGAGATTCAGATGGCTGCAGTAAAGCTGATTCTTAATGATGGTATTTAAATAGCTATTTTTCCAATGAAACAACACATACTAATGACCTTGTTGATTTGAGAATCTTCAACAATATACAAACAAATTATTTTACTGTGTTGTATACGGAAATCCATTCACTGCCATTCCCGCCACAATGCATTGCCATAAAAACTTACGTTTGAAATAGTGATATAACTTGATCTTCAATATTGTTTTCTATGGAGCTGTTTCTGGCAATTGATTTTAGAATTTAATATATATTAGGTCCTATGTGAAGTTTTTGGTACTAATCCTCCATTTATCTAATTACTTATTTTTTTATCCTTATTGATTACCATACTACTATTTCAAAAACTGACTCACTAGACATTGGGCACAGGACAACGTTGACTACACCACCAATTAAATCTAGCTGGAATTCGTCTTAAAAACCACATTGCAGGTTCTGGTATTGCCAGGAGGAACCAAAATCATCATTATTTTTACAAGGAATTCAAATGAAATATAATAATATGAATTTGTTGTTTGTAACACAGTCATGTGTTTTACTGTTTGATAAATTGAAAAATATTAGAATTAGTACAAAAAAGCTTACAAAAACTAGTGGTTGATGATTAATTTTAGCGCAAAATCACAAATGGTTATTGAGTTCCCTGGTCATGTAACAATATGTTCTTTACAAAATCTAATTTGTTATTCAAAAAAGAAAATATGAAACACTGTATAAAATAAATCCGATGGAATCAGACTGAGTGCTGAAGAAAACCAGCTTGGCAAGCCAACACAATCGGTTATTTGTTTGTGCAAGGGGATTAAAAATGTAACAGAAATGTTAACAGGCGAGAACTATTTTACTTCTATTGAGTGTGTTGATGACCTTAGCGGACCGTTTCAAAAAATTGGCCCCTCACAATATACGATATATATATGAAATGTTAGCTAAAGTTGTGTTAACTCTTTTATCTTGCATCTTTCATTTCGAGGTAACCCTCTTATCAGTTGATATCGGTTCGTTCCCGAGACCTAGCTTTTGAACTCATAAAGCCACATATGACCAGACGCTTAGAAATAACAAATATAACCATGGAACATCATGGCTACCATACAAAATAAACTATAAGTGTATAAAATTTGACCGGCCCAATCTTCCAGGAATGCAGCAGGAAAAGTGCACACTTCTTGTGTGCCATAAGATTTGACTTTTGGAGTGATGAAAATGTTGTTAATTTTCGATAATGTTGCCATTTCACCAATGTAAAATTTTTGAAGCGACTTACTTCTTTAGGCGGGGCTATGGATATATATATTTTTACACAGGGGAAAACCTTTCTTTTCACATCATGGTTGAGCTTGTTCGCTCTGTAACCACTAGGGGTGGGACTAATTCTTATTGCAGAAATACAAGGTTGTAATGATAATTATACTGACCAAAAAATGGAAAGTTAGAAATAATTACTACATTTTCATTGCCATTATATTCTAAAAATGAAATTATGGGTTTATAATAATGAATATTTTTTTATGATTAGGTTTTACATTTAGAGTAAAACAAGGTATAAAACAATGATTTTTGTTACACCCATTATGTTTAACTTTACAAATGTAATACTTAAAACAAATATTTTGTTGTTTATTTTATTAAAATCCCAAGTTTAATATATATTTTAAAAGCTGTTAGTGCATCAAATCATATTTGTTTTATTAAATAATATGTGTAAACCTTTTTGTAATATTATTAATACTCCCAATAAACTGTAAAAAATACAATTTATACAAATCCCTTTTGTTAGGGCTATCTAGGCCTAGACCAAGTGGAAGAGGCAAA
The DNA here is from genome assembly GCF_021130785.1 of Homalodisca vitripennis. Lineage (NCBI taxonomy): Eukaryota > Metazoa > Arthropoda > Insecta > Hemiptera > Cicadellidae > Homalodisca > Homalodisca vitripennis. The sequence continues at coordinate 5,415 of NW_025779359.1, forward strand.
TTGGTCTCGTCATCATTGGATGTTAAAATCGTCATCTAATATATCACTTATGTCATTAATTTGTAATCCACTTGTACTTGCAGCCTTAAGAAAAATAAATAGTACTAAATGAATAATACATGCATTGCTTCAATAGTTAAAACCTAGCAACTCAATCCAAAGTAATCAAATTTACCCATTTTCATTCGAAAATGAGGCCTTAAAACTGATTGTATTATTTAACTGCACTTTACCCTCACATTTACAATAGATTAAAACTAAAACAAACTTGTATTACGACAGAAACAACAATAAAAGTACAAACAACCCAATTTACAATTTACAGTGAGTGACTCAACTAGTTTGTTTACACTAGCAGATAATTCACTCAACTAGAATTTTTGTTCAACCAGTTAAATGTACTGCGAAAAAAACTGACTGCAAAATTGTTTCAATTAGTAGTTCCAAACTATTCCCGAGAGGTAGCAGCAAAATGCAGAGCCAGTTAGAACCCACCAAACTAATCTCAAACGTCAGTTAAATGACCGTACGTTAGTATGCCAGCCATACAGTGCTTGTGATTTGTCTACTAGCAAACTACAGCATCAGGTAGTGTCCTGGTTTCGTCCGGAAAGGGTTAAACATCTACTGATTGCCATTGATGAATTCATGAATTTTTATACTCATCATAAACATGTAGACAAAATTATTTAAAAAAAAAATAAAGGATTTAAATTACAATGACCTAATTTGTGTATATTTGAGTGATTAGCTCCTTGTCTCAGAGGAAAATGAAAGGAAATGTTGTGAGTGTGCTTAATTCATAAATTGTAGTACCTGGAGTCCTAAAATATGTTTTTTTTGTAATATACCAATACCTTGAGTATTATAAGAAGAGCTAGTTAAATAAAATTAAATCCTAAACATTGAAAACCTTCAGAACAATCATTTGTGTTACTCACCAACATTAAAAAAATAAGCCAATGCTAATCCTAACAAAATGCTACACTTTGTCTTGAACACCAAACCTAATTGTATTAAAACAAACATCTAAACTGTCATTAGAGTTGACTGCTGTTAGAAATGTAGACTTTAATTTTCAGTAAATATTACTCTGTAATTAACTCGTTAACAGGTTTTTAAGATGTCCAAAAGGTAAACAAAAAAACTAAAACCATTGGTTTTGATCAATTGCTGCTCTACTTGAGGTATTAAACAGATACCTGTCTTTTCTTTCAATTAGATATAACTGGGAAGAAATAAGTTAGGAAATTTCAGTAAAATATTACTCTGTAATTAAACTCGTTAAACAGGTTTTAAGATGTCCAAAAGGTAAACAAAAAAAAAACTAAAACCATTGGTTTTGATCAATGCTCTACTTGAGGTATTAAACAGATACCTGTCTTTTCTTTCTTAATTAGATATAACTGGGGAAGAAATAAGTTAGGAACCTTGTAGTCTCAAGAGATTGAAATATTACTGTTCAGTTAGAATATATTGGGCTTATATTTAATTTCTTGACTTGTCACAGGTGAATTTGAACTTTTGTAATTTTTATATGAATATTTTGGTACTTACGTATTAACGCCACTGCAGCAAAAATTTTATGGTTATCAAGTGCAGACAATCTAAACCTAAATGTTTCATGATAAAATATATAAAATAAAAAACTTAATTTAACATCAAAACACAAGTCTAAAAAACTTTATTTAAAAGCGAAGTATTCAATTAGGATTTAGATGGAAAAAATGGACCGATAATGAATTCAAGAAAGACTTTAAAACTGCCTTTATTTTCTTTTCAAACTGTGCTATCACCATACAACTCTGGAAAAATAAGATGATAAATGATGCCTCGCTGTCCCTCTATGTCTATTATTTCTCCATTTAGTACTTGCTCCTCATTCTCTATACAGTGGAACCTCGATAAGTCGGATTAATCGGGACCGTGGCCGATCCGGGTTTAACCGGAGAATTATTGAGGATCGTGGATAGAGATCGAGGATGTAAATCTGTCTAACATTTAAGTTTATTGAAAATTTTGCAAGATATTCTAATCACAATCCTCAATTAATAAGAACCTAATTTCTTCTAAGGACGTCAAACTAAAGCCGTGGATTACTGCTGGACTAATTAAATCAATTCCCTTTTAATTACAATTTTAAAAGCCCGTTTCAAGCACTATAGAAATCTCTTAAATAAAACTATTAAATTGGCTGAAGAAATGTATTTTAGGAATAAAATTAATGAATAGAAAAATAATAATAAGCTCTTGTGGAGAAATATTGCTGAAATTATGAGCATAAATTAAAAAAAGATTCCTTTCCTATTGAACAGTTTCTGGATAGCAAAATTAATATTGAGACAAATGATATAATAACGTAGCTAACACACTAAATGAATACTATGTCATCAACGGTGGGGGTGCCAACTTAGCCAGTGCTATACCTCCTATGACTGAAGGGGGTTATGAATGATAAGGATTACGGGGCGGTTTATTACTTCCAGCTGGAGCCGATATCTGAGAATGTCCTTGCTAGTGTTGTGCAAAACCTTAGGGGCGGGTCTCCTCCGGGAGGAAGATGGAATCCCGGCTACTCTTTATAAAAAGATTTTTTTAATTTATTAAAGCTTTCACTTCTACACATTATGAACACAATAGTATGTCACAGGAATTTTTCCAGCATCTTTTAAAGCGGGTAACTAAAGTAATTTCCAATCTATAAGGGAGGTCCAAAAAATCAATGTGTTAGCTTTAGGCCAATAACTTTAACTAGTGTTTAATCTAAATTATTGGAGATGTGTTTTAGAATTCAACTTGAAAAAATACTTAAACATCAATAATATTCTCATACAAAATCAATTAGGCTTCAGAAAAGATAAGAATTTGAATGACGATTTATATTTGTTAACCTCAAGTGTTCGTGACACAATTAGCCGTAATAAAAAAACCATTATTCATTTTTATAGATTTAGTTTAAAGCTTTTGATACAGTTTATAGACAATTATTATTACGAAAATTACAATATATTGGAATACAAAGGAACTCTTAGAGATGGTTTCAAAAAAGAGGGGTGGGATCCTACTCTTTCCCATATTAAGCATTGAATACAATTCCGGTCACTCAGGAGCCACAGCGCTCTGTTCCGTACAGTACTGCCGTGTGTGTGCGTCGCATTTCAATATGACTGAACGTGTTGATCAGCGCATTTGCATTTAAATTTTGCCAAAAACTTGGCCATTCAGCAATCAGAAACGATTACTATGATACGGAAAATTTATGATGTTTGTGTCTATGGGCAATACACAAATAAAAAGAGTGGTTTAGGCGGTTTAAAAATAGGCCGCATATCAGTAGAGAGTGATGGACCGATCTGGCAGGCCTTCAACGACCAGAAACGCTGAAAATGATGAACATGTTCGTGCAGCAATTAATGAAAAACCGTCAATTGACTGTCCGAGAGCTGGAAGAAGATTTAGGAAATACCAAAATTGTCAGTTTGTAACATTTTACACGAAGATTTTAAAAATGAAACCGTTGTTTCGGCAAAATTTTGTTCCTCGGCTGCTGAACAGAAGGTCTTCTGTCGACGACTTGAAATATCGCACAGGACAATCTGGATTTGATAAAAAGTGACCCAGGGCTATTTAAAAAAGTTATTACTGGTGAATGAGTCATGGGTTTCTGGCTACGACCCTGAGACAAAGGCTCAATCTTTACAGTGGAAAACTCGCAAAGAGCAACGGCCGAAAAAAAGCAAGACAAAGTCGAAGCAATGTCAAGACAATGCTGACAGTTTTTTTGACCAGGACGGCGTTGTTCATTCACGGAATATGCTCCAAGAGGCCAGAGACAGTGAAATAAGGAGTATTATCTTGAGGTCCTAAGGCGGCTACGAGATGCAGTGCAAAGGAAACGATCTGAATTGTGGACAAGCCGTGACTTGGATCCCGACCACAACGCGCCAGCTCATTCCTCAAATCTTATTCAGCGTTTTTTTTGGTCAAACACGACATCAACCAAACTACGACAGCCCTCCCTACAGTCCTGACATAGCTCATTGTGACTTCTGGCTATTTCCTAAATTAAAAATTCCTTTGAAAGGAAAAAAGATTTGACGATGTTGAACAAATAAAAACAAAATGCGACGAAGGACCTGTTAGCCATTCCGCAAAATGAATTTAAGGAGTGTTTCCGGAAGTAGGAGGAGCGTTGGAATAAGTTAGTGGCTTGTGGAGGAAAGTACTTTGAAGAGGACCAGATTGCCGTTGCCGCCGAGTAACGTCAGTTCATGCCAGACGTCAAGGTCGGATACTTTTTGGACACACCTCGTATATCCCAACATTAGTTTTAAAATAACCTAAGACCTTGCACTATTAGTACGTAAAAAAATTTAGTCAATAAATGGTTAGTAGATGCTGGGCGAGGTGGGTTTTATTTTTTGCCCCTCAATCTACACCTAGATATGCTGTTTTTTATGTATTAAATTTCCGTTATATTTTTGTAATGCATCCAACGTTATTCTGAGTATTTGGTGAGTTTTGTATAATCTTTTGAGTGCAGGACAATGAGGGCGTGTGGTGCGTGCAATGTGTGCGTCTCTGAGTGGGGTAGTGTGTGATCCCAAGTCTCTCTCCTTTACTTATAGTGGTTAAATTTGTAATTAGCCTTTCTGATTGCTCTTTTTTACATTATCTTTGTAAGTTTTTCAAATTTTATTTCCTACATAAGTTTTAATCCTTTCAAATATTAGATTTTTTATTAATTAAGCGCACTCAGGTATTCCATGCTCTGGTCTTGTATGGTTTTATTTTAAAAGGTTTAAATATTTTTTTCATTTGTTAATGAAAATTTTGTTATTCATGTTATTTATTCCCTTATTTCAATTTAAGATTTTTGAGTGTTATTTGTATAGTCCCAGACTTTGTACAGTATAGTCCCAGACTGATGAACTCGTTTCCCCACACACAGGCTGATGTTCATGTAGGGATAATTTCTTACAAAGATATTTTTTATGTATTTTATTAACTCTGTATTAAAATTTTTGAAATAAATGAAATCAATAAAAAAGTATATATATATATTATATATATTATATATATATATATATATATATATATATATATATATATATATATATCAAACCGAATAACATTGCATTTTAAGTTATAGTTCAGCTACGTTTTTATATCTAGAAAACTACTAATGGTACTTTGGTATTATCTGGACACCAACAATATCTATTTTTAATAGTTGTTTCCCAGTAATACATTTTTGTTGTGGTGGCATTATATGTAATTAACCGAGTATTAGCTACTTATAGACAATTATAGAAATTAGTTATAGAACACATTAACAAGATATAAATCTTTTCAAAGATTTTTCAATGTATGGAAACACGAAATTTGGAAATAAAATTAAATAACTGCGTAAGTTTTATTGAAGTTATGACTTTTAGAATATCTGTATATGTTTATCATGCAGTAAATATACAAGCAATTATCTATGATTACACAAGATAAGCTAATATAAAGTATTGTTTAATATTTTGTGATGCAACAGTTGGATATTTTGTAATTTAGTATTGTAATGAATAGATTTATAATTTTATAATTATAATAGTAATATCTAAGAAAGATTACTCCATAAAACTGACATAATAAAATAATTGAAAATTGCCAGTCAAATTTACATTTACAGAAGTTTACATTTTACTTTAAGCAGTTATAAAAAAAAATAACAAAAGAACAAACCCAAAACTACATGTAATTAAATAACATGAGAGGAGTGCCAAAAATGCAAGGTCGATTTTTTAAATAAAATGATTGATATGAAAATCTCTGTGACTCACATTATTTACTGAAGTCACATTTGTAAATTTATAATATTTATGCTGCTACCCATAAATTTGTGCATGTGCACTGTGCAATTATGCAAAAGACAATCAAACAATAATAAGATTATTGCTGTTGATGCTCCTTCAAGTTTTCTTGTAAGCCTATGTCTTACGGGAACCCTCGGTAGTTTAGGGACAGCAGACATTGCTTTAGAACAAACCTAGCTAGCGGTGAAAATCAAACTAATTGTGTGAATTTAATAAATAAACTGAGTTTTAAAATATTCATTTTTTTTATTTAATACAAGAAAGCTCAGGATAGTTTTGGTCTTCAGTAGTCTAGGCCTACATTTAATTTAGTCAGCATATCGGAAAAGACAATAAAGAACAAAAAGGAGTTTTTAATTAATACTGAATATCAAATAGTAGATCCTAATGCAAATATAACTATTTTTATAATGCAGGTACGGAAGCTAGATACTGATGTTTAAGGTACACTATTTATGTTGTAGATGGAGCTTATATTGGTTACTGATAACTTACTTACATTAAAACATAAAAGTATTTAAATATTGGTTTTATGTTTTAATGTAAGTAAGTTACACCATTTATGTCCATTAATATCCATAACAGCTTCCTTCAGCAGGATAATAAGTCTTTTGAAAATGTAATAATCTTTGCAGGGACATAACATTGTAAGAGTACAGGTTATTTGTTATCTCAAGAGTGATTTTGTCATCACATCAGTCACCAAAGGCAAGATCAACAAATTAGTCTCTCGTACCAATTGAATTCTTTGGTTTATAATTTCACTCTACAACAGTTATCAAGAACACAATAGTCTTCAAGACTATTTACTGCGCACAAGTCACATAAGTACCGTACTGAAGTTAACACTTTGTACCCTGGGCCCTTATATACATTTTTCGGCGTGGCTCCCTGGGGTTTTATAATGCTTTCAAAAAATTCTGTGTTATTACAGTAATTATGTTAAAAACTCATACTATATATCTTTTTAAAGATAAATAGTACTTTTTTTAAATGTATACAAATATAAAGTTTATTTTCAAAATAAAATTATTAGGCTACATAATATTGAATGTTATGTAAAAAATACAAAAGCAGTTTTTGCTACATAGCTTGTTAGTTCAGGTAGTTCGCCTTAGTGTGGTAATTTTTAAAGCACAATGGTCTGAATCAAATACAGGATCTCGCACATTATCGTTTAGATCGTTCATAAAATCAATATTTGGTCCCAGGTGTGTATCAAAATCATCGTCACTTTCTGACTCGGAGTCAAACAAAAGATCGCGAATTGCATCACTTTTGATTTCATCACCCATATTATTTAAATTCGAAAATAATAAGTAAAGAATATAAAAGAAAATAAACGGAAAGTCGAGAAGAAAGAACAAAGCGAGTGTAAATACAAAACAAAACACACGGATAACCTCACATTGCTTGCATTTGCCTTTACTTCATTCAGTAAGAAACTGAAGTTCTGATTATTTACAAACAGTTAAATTCACATTTAGAATACATTATAATAACATTTGCTTCAGTATTTGTCGGCAAGATTTGTAGAAAAACTTAGTAAGACTTTACTAAGACTCACAACAAACAAACGTGAAACACTACAAAGCAAACTGACAGTACCGACGATCAGCAGCGGCACCTACGATCAGCTGTCTAGACTCGCTTGTAGTACGACGATAAATATACGTATTTCATTACTAAAACGTGACCCAGGGATCTCAAAACCAACAAATACGAACTTAGACAACCAATGAATATAATCAAAATGTTTGAATCCAAAAATAAGATGACTGAGCTAAAATAAAACCATAATATACTAAATATACTAACTAAATAATACAATTAAATAACACGACCCGATCTACATACTCGGGCGCCGGTAGCAGGCGCTGCCGACGCGGCCCGACCTATACTCGGGCTCAGGGTACAAAGTGTTAAACTGTTGTGTTGTCAGTGTATCTAATCGAACACATCAACATGTTTCAATATGTTCAGAACAAGTTCATGCAGGTCATAAGAATGCAACAAAGGTTGCAGTTCTGAGAAGTTTCAATATGCTATTTCTTTTCAGAGCTTCTTAGTTTTTGCATTGTTTAGATTATTAACTGTGTGCTCTACAATTGTTGGAAGTATTACAAATAATTTATTGTTTTTATTAACCCATTGGAGTAAACACACGTACAATGTCTGTTCAATAAGTATCACGACTGGTTCCAAAAATCAAAATTTATGACAAGTATCATTACAATTACTTAATAATCTTCAAACCACATTCCTCCCGCATCGATACACTTAGTTCGGCGCGTCTGTCACTCGTCAAAACACCCGCTGGAAGTTGTTTTCTGGAATACTGTTAGAACCTTTATTGTCGAATCTTGAACCGCCTCGATGGAGTCAAACCAATGTCTTTGAGCTCCCTTTTCATTTGCGTAAACAAGGAGCCAGGTCTGGACTGTAGGGGTATGAGGCGTTGCCACGCCGATTTTCACCAGCAGCTGCCGTACAACAAACGCACTGTAGCATGGCACATTGTCATGATGAAGTTTTCAATTCTTCATAATGACTGGTCGCACGTGCCAACACAATTTCACAGACGTGCCAGTACTTGCACATAAAATGCAGCATTTACGGATTGTTCCAGTAGGCATAAACTACTTATGAACAATACCATGTAAATAAAAAAAAAACAGTTTTCCCCAGACGTGAGGGCTTCCCACGGGCTTTCCTAGCAGTACATTCCCGACCTCAGATCAAGTATCAGATCTCCCAATGTGATCTGACTTCAGAAAAGTTGTACAATCTGGGAAATGATATGAGGACAGGAAAGTTCCGATCGGAAATGCCCCTTGCAATCAGTGCTGGCTTCAGTGGGCTCCTCCAGAAAATTTATTTTAAACAATGTTACAAAATTCACTGCTCTGCCATCAACAAAACACAAATTATTGCCGATTAAAACACAGTACTCTTACTGATTTATTTTCATCGAAATATTTGGTATTACCAGGCCTACAAAGGCTATTGGTTAGTATTTTTTTAGAATTTTTTTATTGTTCCTTTCTCACTTGTTGTTTCTTACATTTGTTTATTATATAATATTTACTATTACTTTGATGTTTATAATATGATATGCAAAATGATATAACTGTTGAAATGAATAATTAAAGAAATGAGTCACTGGCATGGTGCTTTAGAATGTAATGTTTTTCACCATAATACTTTATTTTATTAAAACTGCAATGTGAACAAATAAATTTGTTTTTACAAAAAAAATTGTACCATTTTTAACCCTTTGAGTGCCACGGCATATTTCCCAAGTCATACGCATAAATTGCCGGAGCATTTCCTTCTGTTTTGCAAGCGTGTGTGGAAAAAACTATATTAAAAAAACTATTCAACCGATTTTGAATAATTTTTTTTTTTAGTTTGTGTGTTATAAAACAAGGTATTTTTTTCCATATAATATTATAATTTTATTTTTATTTACACAAAAAGAATATAGGTTATAACAAAAAACAAAAAAATGAAAAAAAAAATTTCAAGTTTGAACTAAAATTTTATTTATACAATATTTTTTTAATTTTTTTTTTTTTAGCTATACCATATGAAAGAGCATGAAAAACTGAACAAAAATCATGCATAATATGGTGTGTTACAGTAATATTTAACCAGATACTGCAATATATACAAAATACAACAAAAAGCAATTTTTGTTCAAGTTTGTCAAAAGTTTAGAAACAATATTATGACTATCCTATTTCACTCAATGAAGTAAGACGACTGTAAAATACTAATTATATAAAAATATACACAGGCCTACAATAGAACCTTACTTCTATAAACTTACTTCACCTAAAATCAATAGTTTGATTGGAACTTGCGTTTTTACTTCATCACCAATCCAACAATAAAATATACGTCACTAAACACGAAAAAAGAAGTTTATAAATGCATTGTAAGTTTTATTGAACACAATTGCAGAATAGTAATAACAACAGTTTTCAGCATAAACACACGAAACTAGCACAATGTAAACACACAACAAACGAAACTGTGTAGTTAATGGCAACAAGTAGCAGCTGACCAACTATTGCGTCATCTGTTTTTTTTTCTGATGGCAAAATAACTACAAGGGGGCGGTGAACAATAAAAATCAATCGCAATCGATTGTTCGAAACTTGTAGATTGCCGTGAAATAAGTTATTTGAAATAAGACTATTCACACACGAAAGAATTAAATGGGCGATAAGATCGTTCAAGCCGTTTAAATCTCCTGGGGCGGATGGAGTTTTTCCAGCCCTGCTTCAAGAGGGGCTGGACATTCTACTAAATACCCTTAGCATTCTATTTAGAAGCAGTTTCGCCCTAGGATATATACCAAAGAATTGGAGGATAGCACTAGTGGTGTTCTTGCGGAAAAATGACAGGGATCCAACAAAACCCAGTTCGTATAGACCCATAAGCCTAACCTCCTTCATGGTGAAAACTATGGAAAAAATAATAAATAGACACATAAGGGACGCAATATTACTGGAACACCCACTTAGTCCCACACAACACGCATACATAGAAGGAAAATCAACCACCACTGCTCTCCACAGTTTAGTGAGAGAGGTGGAGAATACCTTCGAAAAAAAGGAAGCCCTAGTCAGCGTCTTCATGGACATTGAAGGAGCTTTCGACCGAGTAGCATATCAATCCATGAAGACTGCGATGGAACGTTTTGGAGTTTCCTCAGACGTAGTCAAATGGATAGTAGCCCTCCTAAAAAGCAGACAGGTGAAAGCCAAGTACGGGGACGAATCGGCTGCGATCACGGCCCAAAGAGGCTGCCCCCAGGGGGGAGTCTTATCTCCTCTCCTGTGGGCGATGGTAGTGGATGATCTCCTAAGAAAAGCAGAGAAGAGGGGGATAAGGCTACTATGTTATGCGGATGACCTAGTGCTTATGATTAAAGGGAAAAAACACTGGCAGGCTGGAACGCCAATTACAAACAGAACTGAACTTCATAAGCAACTGGTGTCATGGGGAAGGTCTGCGGATCAACCCATCAAAAACAAACATGATTACCTTTACCAGGAAAAGGAAATTCCAGCTAGCTAAACCGGTCCTGGAGGGAATCAGCATAAACCAAACAAAAGAAGTGAAGTATCTGGGTTTAATCTTGGATGAGAAGCTCACTTGGAACTCCCATATTAGAAACAAGATATCCAAAGCAATAATGGCCCTTGGGGCCTGTAAGAGACTCTTTGGATTTAAATGGGGACTTAAACCCAAAATGATTTATTGGATTTACGAAACCATAGTGAAACCAATGGTCACATATGCTGCTTTAGTATGGTGGCCGAAGGTCGAACAAACAACAGCTGCAAAAAGGCTACAGAGTCTTCAGAGGTTAGCTTGCTTAAGCATCACGGGAGCAATGAGCTCCTGCCCAACACTAGCAATGGAAGCGGTTCTGGGTTATACTCCTCTTGGCCAGGAAGTGATGAGAACAGCTGCGATGAGCGCAATGAAGCTTCTAGGGACAAAGGTAATAAATGTTACCTCCCTAGAAGGCCATATGAAGATATTGGAAAATTTCCCTGAGGCTGAAATGCTAACCAAAGTATCTGATACTATGGTTAAGAAATACTCCTTTGAAAAACCATACACGGTCTCTATCGGAAGTAGGGAGGAATGGATTAAAAGGGAGGCCTACCCAAAAAAAGGAGTCCTGAAGTTTTTACACCGATGGTTCACTCCTAGACTCAAGGGCAGGATATGGAATACATGGACCTGGAGTTGACATGGCTGTGCCCCTGGGAAGACATGCCTCAGTTTTTCAGGCGGAGGTCATGGCAATAGATTCATGTTCTAGAAGACTCACACAGTTGGGGACTAAAGGATTATCATACCTTATACTCTCTGATAGTCAGGCTGCACTGAAGGCACTGGATACCTGTTCGATTGATTCGAAAGCGGTCTGGGAATGCAGGAAGGCCCTAGCAGAGCTAGCAACAAGTAATAGAGTAACACTCGGATGGGTGCCGGGTCATGAAGGAATTCATGGAAACGAAAAAAAAAAAGCGGACATCCTCGCCAAAAAGGGAGCGGAATCCATATTGGTGGGGCCAGAGCCAGGATGTGGAATATCCTTCTCCAGCATTAAAGCTCTGGTTAAAGACTGGGAAAAGAGGACAAGATATAAGAATTGGAGCAGAGCCTCGGGTTTAAGAATATCCAAAATGTTTATCTCTCCTTATGCAAAAGGATGGACAGCTCTCCTAGACCAGAATAAGGAGGATATAAGACTGATATTAGGAATGTTGACAGGACATGGCCCTCTGAGAAAGCACCTTTTGAAGGTAGGCCTTAGTCGGAGCAGCAGCGAATGTAGACTCTGTGGAGAGGAGGAGGAGTCAGCGGAGCACATTTGGTTGGATTGTCCTGCCATCGTAGAGACTAGGAAAAGATACCTGGGAGCATACCTCCTCAGCCCCAAGGACATCAAAGAACAGGAGCCCTTAAATCTGATTGGTTTTTGCAAAAGCCTCGGTTTTTGAGGGCAAAAAAAAAAAAAAAAAAATAAAAGTAAGGGAGGCGCAAAGGTCCTTTTAGGACTAAGTGCGGGGACAAAGTGTCCTCTTCCCTCAGAAGGAAAAAAAAAAAAAAAAAAAAAAAAAAAAAAAAGTTATTTGTCAAAACAAAAATGAATTATATGTGATATTAATTAAATACAAATCGTCTACTGGGTAGATGCTGGCAATTTATGCATATTCAACAACATCTACTATGTAGACGCTGCGGCACTCAAAGGGTTAAAGTGAGAAAACGATTTTGCATTGTGTTTGCGCATCTTATTACGTGAAGTCCATTCAAGCCCAGCCACTCTTGGTCACCATTACGTTTCACATCTCTGCCGGTGTTGGTTGTACACTGCTTCGTTTGTCAATATTCCAATAATTAATCCCGCCGCGCACTAAGTAATTCGGTTTTTAAATGCCAAAAGTTTGGTGCAAAAAAATTCACCAGCAGCTTGGTGAAGTTTATGGTGATGGTGTAATAAAGGATAAAAATATGTGAAAATGGTGTAGGCTTTTCATTGAAGGATGGACAAAAAATGTTCATGATGAAGAATGACCCGGACGGCCTACAGTCAATGATGACTTAACACAAAAAGTTGATGAAATTCACCAAAACAGGCACTTTACTACTGATGAACTTCATCAGAAATTTCCACTAGTTTCAAGATTTGTAATTTCCAATATTGTTAGTGATAACCTTCATTACAAAAAATGAGTACAAAATGGATTGCCAAATAAAGAACATAAAGCAAGCGTATTCCTTGTCCATTTTTAAAAGCCATCACAAGGATGGTGATGAGTTCTTAAGTCACCATGGTGATGAAAACTACTCTACAGAGACTAAGGACATTCACACAAGAACCTTCAGTAAGTAAATCATGACTAAGTTTTTTGGACCGAAAAGGCATACTTTTTATACACTTTCTGCCACAAGAAATGACGATAAATGCAGAGAAATACTGCTGTTATTGAAGCTTAGGCGCGCTATTCAAAACCGCCGGTGTGGCCTGCTCTCTAGCTCCTGCTTCACAACAGTGCTCAGCCTCAAGTCATGGTAAGAACACATGCACACACAGCTGGACATGTCTCATTAGGAATTGCTAGATCTTCCACCATACAGCCTTGACTTATCACCGTCAGACTTTCATCTTTTTCAAAAATTCAAGGAATTTCTTCTTGGTGGGTAAAAACTTGGAAAATGAAATTTTGAAATAAACAGCTACTAACTGGTTTTACGGTCAGGAGGCAGAGTTATTTAATGATGGGATCCAAAATCTGGTGCCACATCTGTGTTTTTCAACATTTAAATGTTCATGGTGACTATGTAGAGAAGAGAATAAATGTTTATAATGGGGGAGACTTTAATAAGCAGCTTACACTTATTATTAAATTGCTGTTATCAAACTATTTGATATATTATCCAAATTCGATATGATATATTAATCGTACGAAACAATAATTATAATAAATTTACAACAAGAATAATACATTACGAGTTATAATAACATAAATTTAAACAATAACATTACAAAACAACAAATCCAACCATGACCTAAACCTACACATCAGAAATACGTTACAATATTTATAGATTGCGCGGATAGCAGTGAGCAACCACTTTTGTGAAGGCAATAGCCAAACCCACATGTACAGGTATATCTAGAAATTTAACACGTAATTTCCTCATATTCATTGTTATTTTAAAATTCTCAACAAATTAGTTACCGTACTTCTTGTTGACCATTCATTAAAAACAACCAAACAAAGAGTGTAGGCCACTTATTAAGGGAATACCCTTATAATTTAGTTTGTGATACAGTTTCAGTTCATACATATAGTTTCCCTTGATCCATTACACAACGGTTCTTACATAAAAATCAACTCCCGTACAAGGCATTATAAACAGTTAGTAGGAGTTTTAATTAGTATGCAAAAGGGTTAACATTGGGTAGGGTATGACAAGCGGACCCAGTTTTTTATATCGAAATTGGCAAACGATAATACTTAATCATAACCATAGATATAATCAATCGATAGTGATTAATTATTTTGAACTATTAACTTAAATAATCTTTATCAACAGCTGTAAACACTCTAAAATAATACACATCTAGGATAATATTTCAATTTTACATAAGTAATTCTGATTATTAAAAATGGCAGTCAATTTTAGAAAACTACATGATGTTGCTTTTTCGTTGGCTTCAACATGTTGGACTCATACAGAAAAAACCCATTATGTGAAATTTGTGGGAAAGAAACAGCTGTAACTGTGAGAGGAGTAAATATGGTTGTCTTCAGTTTTCCTAATTTTGGTTATAATAATTGTTTGATCACTGTAAATATTAAATTCATATTTTAATTTAAAACATATGATTGTTATTGAGGACTAAAGGTACTTTTATATTGATTGATAGTCTAGGATTTGAGATGCGAATATTAGGTATCGGTGACTATATTCTTCGATATAAAAAACCGGCTTATCGCACAATACCCTTAACATTTATAATAAAACCTTACAAATTCCCAAGAATTACAGAGAAATGATAAAGTAAATGCCTGAAGGGTTAATGTTAGCTTATATGTTTAAAATAGCTTATGGTGAAACATCACATCCCATTCTGTAAAGTGTTCAACTACCATTTATAAGATTGATGACTCACTGTTAGTTCTTATAATAGTGAATCACAAATTAGGTAGGTAAAATTAGTAGGCTACCATTTAAAATTAGTAGGATTATCATCCTGTAATCCTAGTTATGCAAGAGGCTAGTTCACCTCAATGTTAGACTAGCAGGCTAGGCTTATCTTATTGCCAGTCACAAATTTATCCACATGGAGGCCTCTTATTTCTAATTATATTTCAAGTTTGAAACTTATTTTTTAAGAATTACAACCATTCAACCTAAAATGAAAGAACTCAAACTATCTCAAATTAACCCATGTTAGGATACGACTAGCCTACATAGGCCTAGTCTATTATCTAGATCATATGAAATATGTATTTTAAATCCAACAGCTAAATAGTCTACAGCTAGGCCATAATTTAGACACAAGTGAATAGTCTACCTAAAACCTTAACTATGAATTATTTCACAATACTTAAAAGAGGCTAGACAAATTGTTACATGGCTGCAAACAGCTTGAAATCTACAAGTGTTTCAACTAGTATTTCAAATTACATTAAAATTTGGTATTTTCAACACTGAAACTAGAACCATAACTAGGCTAATTAAAATTTTTAACTTTAATTGCGCCTAAGTGCCCACTATCTCTAGACCAAAACCCTAGCCTAGGTCTACTCTTTTTAGAAGAATATTAAATTATTCATAAAATAAATATTACACATTTAAGGATTATTGATTTAATGCTACCAATGCAAGGAAAACGCCAGAATTTCACCATCAATAACATGCATCAGAGAATCCATCAGTCTTATTTCTGCCCACTTGGTTTCCGAGGACAAAAGGAATTGAAATCCTCCATTATTGGTTGGGGACGGATAGCATAACTGTGTTCCATTATATTTCACAACATTTACCTCCTTAATAAAACCTTTCGTGATTCCTTACCTTTTAAAGACAATTCCTTGTTATATGAAGTACTTAGTAAGCCCGTTTTTTTTAAAAGCGCTCGGATAAAGAATATGCCATTTTATTTCTAATTTTGTCCGTAACGAAACGTACAATCAAACCCTACACCAAACCAAGTCGCACACTGCTCTAGTCTTCTATCCCCACTTCGAGTATAGACTCGACTGAAGGCAGTCTTATATTCTATAATAAAGATTCAGACTGCAGTAAAAAAGTAATTCATGAAATAGAAAAGGAAATAGGGGAAATATTAATGCAAGATAAAATTATTGATGATAATGTATCTTCACTATAGAAATTTTAACACTCTTATGGCGTAAATATACAGTAGACGAACTATTTCGGTCATGAAATAAAAGCATAAACAGCTGTTCATTGAACTTCGAATATCAATACGCTGTCGTTCAATTTCGGAGTCATGAACATGAACACGGCACAGCTGATACAAAACAAAGATCCACGGCTAGGCGTATATCATTGAAATTTAAAACTAATGATATAATTTCTTAGTGTAATAGAAAATATTATTAAATTTATGTGTACGTAACAAAATTACTGTTAGGTTAAGAATAACTTAAAATAATTTTTTTCACCTCATCTTAAGAATTGGTGAACACGTAAAAGAGATCAGACTGAAAGACCCTCGCTTTTTCTTTCTTACCAAATAAATGTAGTCTTTGGCCTATATAAACGTTTATTTACTCAGTCGCTACTAGTACATACATTTTCTTATGGGATACTTATTAGCATTAAGTTTTGTTGAGAATTACAAAGTTTATAATGTTTTTATATGATTTTCTTATTGGCTTACATAGTTTACTCTTATTGTTCTTATATGTTTTGGTTATTTGTTTGCATAGTTTATTCTTATTGTATCTAATATCCGTCTTTAAATTAATTTGTTATTATTGAATTGTATTGTTTTCTTTTAGAAATGTTTAATTCAAGCTAAGTTTGGGATCTTGATCATTTGTATTAGAGCCTATAGTTTCTGTTGGTGACGGGTCTTTTACACTACTAATCGTTGACTCAACGACCCTTTCTGAGAAAATAACAAATAAGACAGGGTCATTTAGTCTACAGGTCGTTGAGACAACGACCCCATTTTGATATTTAAGATTTTCTACATAGGTTCGTTGTGACAACGACCCAGTAAAATGAATGAAAAGGGTCAATTACTCAACTGGGTTCGTAGCAACAACGCCACTTTTTGCCAGTTTAGTTTAATATTTCAAAAGATGGGTCGTTGTCTCAACGACCCTAAATTATATTAAATGCTTATATTGAAAGAACCAGGTATTTTACTCAACCATTCTTTGTGTCATCGGACCAAAATGGAGAAATGTATAAGCAATGTGAAGAAGGGTCGTAGCGACAACAACCCATTTTTAACTCAATGGATAAAATATAGTAAGAGGGTCGTTTGAGACAACGACCTACTTTTAACTGTTCAGAGGTTCTTTTAGTCTACTATGGTCTTTGTGTCAACTGCGTGCAGCCGGACATTGTGGCGAGATGTTACTGCGCACCAGTCGTACGGCGCTGAATGTTGCGCTCGTATTGATGTAGCGTACATTATTCTCTTGCCACTATAAATTTACAAATGTAATAATTTGTTTTGTATTCATTTAAAATTATATTAATATAAACCCCTTTTACCGGATACAGATATACTTTATAAGCAGTAATGATAAGACATTACCAAGTAAGAGTGATAAAAATGGAATGCAAATAAATATTAAAAATGGAAATTGTAACGATAAATAGCAGTTCTAAATATCAAGAATATAGATCAAATTAATAATAGTAGATAAAAACCTGGAATAACAAAAACCTTGTTTCTTTTATTTATGGTTGGTAGTTGTTAAAATAGCCATATATATATATATATATATATATATATATATATATATATATATATATATATAAACAAATAAATATATATACACACATATATATATGTATATATATATATATATATATATATATTACATACATTTTTGGTCTGTAGTGGTTATGGATTCTGGGGGTTGTGATCGTGAAAATCCTAAATATCTCCCGGAGATTCCAGCATAAGGTAAATTGCAACTGTTTATTATTACATGCACCTAAAAGTTTCCTTACCACCATTTTGTATTCTATTATTTTGAATCAAATGTTTGGTCAAATTTTCAAACATTTGTATCTGGTTTGAAAATTTTTAAATTTTGAAATAAAGTTTACTGTGCTGTTGGTAGAACACTTTTGCAAAAAGAGTTACGGGACAATGTTTATATGCGGCTTGATAAAAATACAAATACAATTTATAGGGAGATAAGAACTTCCCAAAATAAAAGCATTGCCTTATTATTTACAAAGATAATTATATTAATCTTTTAAATGTACATAAGTTTTCGAGTTTTATATAACTTCGTTACAAAAATACTTTCTGAATGGCAGTTGAATTGAAATATGGCGATATTCAGAGATACACTGACATTGCGAGTGACATTGGGAGTACTCAAAATAATTTAGTATATTGAAGGTAAAGGTTAGCAACTTGTAAAGGCTTGCCTTTGATCCGATTGTTTGCTTTATATGAGGAAATATTAATAAACTATCAGAAACACTCTACAACTAATGATATAATGCTCGGTGGCTCACACTGGATTTAAAATTGTAACATAAAAATCTAAAAATACAGACTGAAGGTCGTTCGGACTAGCGTGCGTTCGGATTACTGTGGACACGGATTCAAAGTGGACAGTTATTGAACGTTTAAAATGTTGATTGTGGGTGACACCATAGTGTGTACTGGCTAGCGATAGTACTAAAGATTATTTAGCAAGCAATTGGTATAAAGGTGCTAAAATTAAACAGGATAGTCAACTTCTTAATTTTTTATTGTTGACATCAGTAACTATGGTTATGGAAAGTGAAACGTAATTTCATTCAAAATTTAAAGTCAGACCAAGCTACTGTAAAATTTTCAAAACTGCACTTCAATAATCATCATTTTAAATAAAAACAGTGGATCAATGTATTATCAAGTAAAATTTCATGCCTACAACTTTAAATCTTGTTTAAACAAGAATGTCATTCTCAATAGTCATAACCTTCAGTAGGAAACAAAACTATGATTAAATCCGTACCGGCTGCCACAATGCCTTCCAAGGACCAAGTCATCAGTGGGAACAGAAGTTTTGAAGGATAAAATTCTCCGAATCCTTGTCGGTGACCAGGATATCTTCCTAAGTACCTGAAACCGTAAGTTTAAATAAACGTTTTCTGAAAACTAATAGTTGAATATTTTGCTAGCTGTCTGGATTTCATTACAAGAACCTAAACTCAAAAGTATGAAAATTTTAGTGGAAGAAAATAGTTGTGATGGATTGTCACAGCAAAATTCCTTGTCGACGGTCTAGATCTCAAGCCTGGACCTGAAATTCTCCGAGGCGGAACAACCCTGATGGACTGCTACAGCAAAATTCCTTGTCGACAGTTTAGATGTCAAGTCTGGACTTGAAATTCTCCGAGGCGGAAACAACTCTGATGGACTGCCACAGCAAAATTCCTTGTCGACAGTCTAGATGTCAAGTCTGGACCTGAAATTCTCCGAGGCGGAACAACTCTGATGGACTGCCACAGCAAAATTCCTTGTCGGCGGTCTAGATGTCAAGCCTGGACCTGAAATTCTCCGGGGCGGAACAACTCTGATGGACTGCCACAGCAAAATTCCTTGCCGACGGTCTAGATGTCAAGCCTGGACCTGAAATTCTCCGAGGCGGAACAACCCTGATGGACTGCCACAGCAAAATTCCTTGTCGGCGGTCTAGATTTCAAGCCTGGACCTGAAATTCTCCGAGGCGGAACAACTCTGATGGACTGCCACAGCAAAATTCCTTGTCGGCGGTCTAGATGTCAAGCCTTGACCTGAAATTCTCCGAGGCGGAACAACTCTGAAGGACTGCCACAGCAAAATTCCTTGTCGGCGGTCTAGATGTCAAGCCTGGACCTGAAATTCTCCGAGGCAGAACAACTCTGATGGACTGCCACAGCAAAATTCCTTGTCGGCGGTCTAGATGTCAAGCCTGGACCTAAAATTCTCCGAGGCGGAACCACTCTGATGGATTTCCACTGCAAAATTCCTTGTCGACCACAATTTCTTATCAAAGATCTAGATGAGTAGCCTGGACATTAAAGATCTCAGTGGAAGAAATCAAATTTTTACGGATTGCAACAACACAGTTCCCTGTCAACGGTCGAGATGGCAAGCCATGACCTGAAATTACTAGTTGAAGAAAATAATTCTTATAAATAGAAATACCGCCATTCCTTCTTATTGGCTTGAATGCCATTGTAGGATCTGACATTCTCTTGAATTTATGAATTGATCCAACTTACAGTAGTTACAAATTCTATAACAGCTTAGTAGTCTCAGGTACTGTCTGTACTTGGGGGGGTGGCGGAGGGTCAATTGTGAAATAAAGTTGTAAATGAATATGAAAATATTTCTTTTTATTTCAATGAACGATAAAAATCCTTAGTAATAGTTTAAAAAGATAACCACACTATTGTGAATGAGCTGGTTTTAATGTTCAATAAAACTTACAAAACATTCTTATTCTGGCTGCATTTCACAAAGCTAAAATAGGCTGCATCTTATAATTTTGTCTTTTAGGAGACTTAAAAAAACTCTATTGCACTTAAAGAAATACTGTAAAAATATATAATCTCCTTTTTCACCTATAACAAAATTATGCAGTGTTCAATAATATTTATCGTCACTGTGTTAAATAGAAGAAAATAAAAGAACCATTTTTCACTTTTATATTTCAGGGGATTTAATACCGTCTTCAGGAAGTTTTAAATTAAGTTAATACAAATCTATAAAACGTAAACAAGAATCATGAAATGATAAATTTAAACACAGTGCATAACATTTGATAAAGTCCAGCTGACGTAAAATTTTTCTTATTTAATCTTGTTCGAACAGTTGATTTTTAGAAAGGATGGAATAAAACTTTTAATTTTTGGACAAATTTTTAATCTTTAACAATAATTTAAATTTATGTCTTTAAAAATTTGTATTAAATTTAGACCAAATGGGTTTTTTTGTCTTCAACATGATTTAATGAGTTTGCTCTACGTGCTTTAGTTTTAATCTGTTGTAATTTTCATCAGGGAATGGTGGTAGTTGGTGTATTCCTTTTAATGTAAAACACTCTTGTTTATGTTCTAGACCATGTCTTGCTAATGGTTTTTCTTTATTTTTATGGAATATATCAAAACCTATGCCCTGTCATACGGATTCATAAATGGTTAGATGTTTGGCCAATGTATTGTATGGAGCATTACTTGCAATTTATTTGGTATATTAGATTTTTAGAATTACAGTCATTGTTGTCAATTATAGGATGGCTTTATATGAAAAATATATATCAAAGGGAGATGTTGCGGCAAGCCAATCAACCTTTTCACCAAAACTACTTCCTTTTAATATTAGTATTTTTAAATAATTTGTTTAACTATTTTGCTACCAGGCAACTTATTTATAGAAAGGTGTGTCTCTGATGTTAAATTTCCAAAATATACATGTACGTATATTTTATATACGTAAACTCGAGACCGGTTGCAATAAAACTATTGCATTGTCTGCTAACGACACCATTTTGAGGAAGGAACCACCTCACCCGAGCCTTTACCTGAGACTACCTCACTGTTGTTTCTGTAGTTGTAGTTAGAATATTTAAGTTTCATTCCATTGATATTTGACCATAGATTAATTTAAACTGTTAAAACTATCCAATGCAAACAAACCTCTTTTAACAACTTATACATGTAATTAACAAAATCGATTACATGGTATAGTTGATACGCTAAATATTCTACAGTTACACGATGGGATTAGCTACTGAGTGGTAAGAAAGTTTTGATATCAGATGATGTATATAGTGTCGACTACAGTAACTCACCTAGACTTATAAATGAACTCAATCAGATATAATACAAATAACATACGGGTAGTGGAGCGCACAGAATTCAAGTACGTATATGTTACAATATACCTAATATATTACGCTCAGCCGAAAAAATGAGTATACATGCGCCAAAATGGAGCTCCTTCTTGTCTATGTATAAATAAAGATTCATATAAAATTTAAAGCACACAAAAAAGACATTTTTAGAAATATCTTGCGGATGGATAGGGTACTTGTGTTACCATGCCACATCTAAAAATGTCATATGACTGTACACAGTTTGCTTACAAATTTATTTCTTCTGCGATTTTCCCGTCACTGTACGGTTAACCGCAATAGCAATTTAAAAGTGATCGCTATAAATCAGTAACCATATATAAGTCAATTCGTTTTCGATATATTGTGCGGTCATACAGACATACAGAAATTAAATCTTTCGTCCTTCTCAGATGAGTGGCTTCGGCACTGTCAATCGAATTCCTCATAGTGCATGTTTGGAGTTGTAGTTGTCAAAATTTAGTATTAGTGTTTTCATTTGTTTGCAATGTTTTCATTTTAACTTTAATTTGAACGTTGGGTACTGTTTGATTAACCATTTAATAATAATTAGAAACCTCAACCTGTTTCCGACAGAAGTAGAAATATGAATGACAGTTACATTATTTCAGTTTATGTACATGAGTGAAATATATTTTAATACATAAACAAGAAATGGGAATCATAACTAGAAATGTATGTCTTAAAAATATTTCTTATATTTTATAAATACAACTGTTACCAGACTTTAAATCTAGTTCAATAATATATACGTATAATAAACAAAATATTTAGATATAATACTTATACAAAGTATTTACCCTTATATCAGATGTTAGGACTAAACTCGGCACAGACGCAGCGCCTTCATGCCTACCGGGCTAGGAGTTGACTGATTGACCCTGTTTCGTTTGAAAGTGCTTGTTTGGGACGGAGGGGCGTTGAGACAACGATCAGTTGAGTAAACGCCCTAGAATGTCTTATTTGAGGTTAGATGCATTATAGGGTCTTTGA
Organism: Homalodisca vitripennis; assembly: GCF_021130785.1. NCBI lineage: Eukaryota > Metazoa > Arthropoda > Insecta > Hemiptera > Cicadellidae > Homalodisca > Homalodisca vitripennis. The sequence goes on from NW_025779359.1 coordinate 28,432, forward strand.
GTCAACGACCCCTTAATACATATATTTAAACTTATTCTGAAACTAGGTTGTTGATTCTACGAACCTTTTTCTACTTTTCAACTTTTAATTTATATTTGGGCCGTTGATACAAAGATCCGTAGTGTAAACGGCCCAATTTAATGAATTAGATAAAAAATATAGAAAAAGGGTCGTTGTGTCAACGAACCCACTTGTAGTTCTATTCTTATATTCGGTATATGGGTCGTTGTGACAAAGAACCATTGGATTGAACTTTTAGTTTTCTTAGTAAATCGGGTCGTTGTCACAACGCTTCGTAGAGTAAAAGACCCTCTGTTATTTGTTATTTTTTCAGAAAGGGTCGTTGAGTCAACGATTAGTAGTGTAAAAGACCCAACACTGATATTGCAAATATAAAAATAGGGTCGTTGAGACAACGATTCGTAGAGTAAAAGAGCTGCCCCCTTTCTGTTATGACTTAAATAGTGCATTACATGAAGTCTACAGCACATCGTTATGCACCGGTCTACCGTCTATCGTCGATGATAGTGAACGATACAAATATTGAATGTTACAGTGGCGACAGAATTGTTCATGGTAGATAAAATTATTTTTTCATCATGGCTTACATCCACTAATAGGTTATTAGACGGGAGAAGTCCAAGTGTAGTGGACTTGAATATAGGTAATTGATAGGGAGTATTGGGATAATTTACCAATTGAATTAAAATTTAACTTATGTCTTAGGCTTTTAATATAACTATTCTGTCAGGAATATTTTATAACGAAACTGAAGTAGATTTATTTAATTTAGACATATTTGGAAGTAAAAAAAATATATAATTTAAGACCCTACAAAGTAGGAGGTGGTCTGATGATTTTTTTTATGACTCACAAAAACTACAGTACACACCAATTAGCATAAATTCACATTCATATGAGTCTATTACAATGGACTTTGAACTTAAAGGCTTAACAGATCCAGCTAAATTTTGTACTCATGCATTTTACAGACCTGCAACTTCTAGTTTTCATGTCCCAATAAACACAATGTTAGTTGATCTTGAATCAATATTAATCCGGTTGTGATCTTATAATCTGATATTTACATGGTAACACCTACTTGGACATAGGTAATGAGATATGTAGTACATTACAGTATGAAATATTATGTATGCCTTGGCTCTGCATATGGGTATATTTTCCTATACTAGTGAGAAAGTAGGAATGGGAAATTGAATACTAACATGCATAAACCTTATATACTCATAGTCAAAGACAGCGATAATGCATTTATGCTCCCAGAATATGTCAGTAAATAGAGAAATTATATTGAAACTGCATAATTGTGATTAACACTGTTCATTCCATTTAATGTTTTTAAATTGTGATTATATTGCATTATCTGAACAATTCAAATACTTAGTATTTATTAACTCTGGACAAAATACAATTATATTCAATGTACTTGTTTATGAAATATACAAAAAAATGAATCCCTGTATAGGCTGAGTGATAAAGTGAGTGCTAAAATTAGATTAACTGCATATCAGGCATTAATTGAACCAAACATTAGACATGGCGAAGCATTTGGAGTGTAAAAGCAACTTCAAATTGGAATTTTATTAAGAATTACAGAGTAGATGATTAAAAATGCTTTTTAAAGGGAGAATAGAGAACCCATTGACTCAAGAGAAAATGGGATACCAAGGGTTTTAATAAAAATTAATATAAAAATATAAATATGTCTAAACACTCTGTCCAGCATAAAATACATAATCTTAGGACTCTTACAAAGTATGGAGAGAGGTTGCTAGAGTATTATAGTCAATATTATTTTAATTCCAGACAAAATTAAAAATATAATCAGAAAATAATATATATTTTTGGATAGTACTTATTGGAAATATTTTAAAAAGGCAGTGCAAGAATGGCTTATGACCCAGAACTTTGGATAACTTTATATAGCAAAAGGAAAACTCCTGTTCTAAATTCGATAGTTTTGCAATGCTTCAATATTTTTTTTTAACACCCCAAAAGTGCTATTCCAGTTTTCTTTAAAAAAAACATTGAAACAAATATCCACATATTTTGCATTTGCTGTTTATTTATTATATTCATGTTATTTATTTTATTGCTTGTTGAAGTTCCTATTATTCTTTGTTATTACTCTTCTAATTGCTTTGACCCACTCACACATCTCACAAGGAGTGGAAGTGTATGGGTCAACATCTCTCTGTAATGTGAACAGAATTTTATACCTTAAAAAAAGCAGTAAGAATTATGTTAAATCTTAGTAATGATGCATATTGTAAAAATCACATCACTGAAATGGAAATAATGACGGTTTACAGTCTCTACATATACAAAACCATTTTGTATGTGAAAAATATTATTGGCACATTACCTAAAAATTTTTACAAACATAGCTATAACATAAGAAATGGAAAAAAATTTACAAGTAATTAAACACAATACAGAAATTTTAAAAAAAGAAGCTAACTTATAACAGGAATACATTTTTTTAACCACCTCCCAATATCGATTAAAAACTTTATTTTTTCTCTGTAGTTTTAAATGAAAATTGACACAATTCGTGTATACAGTTGAGTTTTTTTAACGAATAGAGAAATTTTTGAATTGAATTAATATTTTATACATGTCTTGTACACTGCTTTTCAAACTTAAATTTACTATTTAGTGTTTTTTTTTTTTTTTTTTTTTTTTTTTTTTTGTAGTTTATGTTTTGTTATTTGTTACTGTTATTATTCATGTTTTGCATTTTTGTTATTTAATTTAGAGTTTATTATTGTTGATATCTTTACATTCTGTATTTTGCTTTTTTATTTCTTTTGACACACTTAGTTGTTGTTGAATATTTATTTAGAAGTTATACGTGTTTTGCTTCTATTTTATTAACTACCACACATTGTATTAGGTGTGATTGCACCACGGCCACTAAAACGTTGTAACCACTCTCAATAATTTAAAGTTTAATATGATTTAAAAAAAATTATGGTTGCCTGTAAAGTCGGTTTTACGGGCGAAGATTTTACGTGACAACGTCTTTTTCTCGGTAGAATATTTATTGATATGAATATTATTAAATTGCACAATAGGAACAAGGAATTGAATGAAAATAAGAATTGCACAATTTTTAACTATAAAAATATATTTTGTTTACTAAAACATTGTACATAATTTGAAATTAATTAAAATTTGTTATTGTAAATGGTAAAGTTGAATAAAAAACATTTACTAAAATTGGAATTTGAAATTCTTGCTAAACACAGTTAAATTCTAACTCCGCGCGTGGTGATTGGTCGGTTTAGTTCGTTTGTTTGGTCGCACTGTTATGACAGGTTAGAGGTTATAATTTGTTATTTTAAATGTTTGACTAGCAATACGCGCTGTTTCTTCTCAATCGACTGAATTACGATTGATTGCAGAGTGATTTAAACTAATAATTTACTTAACACTATCAACATTTGTCAATAGTATGACATAACCTATAAACTCAGTTTCTCAACTTTTGTGTCAATCTAACAATTAATCAATCAATCATAGTTTACGATAATGAAATATCAGTGTACAATTATTTACCTTTATTGTTGTAGTTGTTGTAAATGACGATTCTAAGCACTCCACATTTTCACGAATAAACATAGTTATCTGCTTTATCCCGTGCGGCGGACCCACAGTTATCTGCTTTATCCCGTGCGGCGGACCCACTGGACGGGCATCGTAACGTTACCGGGCGTTACACTTTTTCATGAGTGACTCCGAGCCGCAACCTAATTTAAGACGTTGTCACGTCAAAAATAAATGATAATTTTTCTTGAACACTGACCTCACCGATTAGTTGTATTGACTTGGTGAGGCCCTAGTGTTGTAATATTTTGTTATAAATAAATTCAATTTAATTTAATTCAATATGAAAACACAGTACAGGTATGCAATGAATTTAGAAGTTGTTATTAAATATATTCAAAACATAATGCGTGCTGAGGCAGTATCTCAATCAAATATAATATTAATAGTATCAATATCATAATCAGTATCAATATCAAAAATAAATATTCTTTGCCAAATGTTTGTTATTGATGATGGAAGGTTTGACAGGATAATAGGATTTCAGACAATTGCCATAGGTAGTTATATTACAAAATGTACAACACAAAGTTTCCAAGATTGAAATCTATCCTCTTCACCACTTAAGGAAGCAATTTATACATAAAAATAAAATATGTAAAACAATTTCATTCTTTCCCAAAGTTTCAGATGAAACAGCGATGCCAAAGAAACTGCAGACTTTGATTTTCTAGGTATTATACCACTTTTGCGTGGGCTGGTGTGACATATGATTTTGCTCTTACTACTTTTGTGCTCGTAACTTGTGCTCACAACTTGCATAGCATGCCTGAACTGGGTTCCAAGCAGTGTATGTTTGTTCCCTTTTCTTTCTCTTCTTCTTCTTACAACCTACAAAATGCCACAATCTGCCAGATATCTGGCGTTTCAGGGACCACATATACCAAAGGTTGGGAGCTATGAGAGGCCTCTTTTGCCAGAGACCAGGACCTACCAGTTTGGTTAGATAATTAGCTGGATTTGCTACAGGTCTTGTGTTCCAAGAGACCGTTTACTGCTACAGCCTGAAACATCATAAGTCCAGGAGTAGCAGAAGTTGGGACCTGCCAGAGGCCAGACCTTGTAAAGGCTAGCATTTACCAGCGGCCAAGAGCCACCAGAAGCTGTAACCTACCATAGGTTGAAAACTGTCAGAGGCCATGAGCTACCAAAGGCCTACACTTACAAGACCTGATAATGTTTTTTTATCAAGGAACTGCAGAGGCTAGGAACTGCCAGTAGCCTACCCTTACCAAAGACTTAATAGAGGCCAGGAGCAACTAAAGATCATTTGCTGTCAGAAGCCGGAACCTGCCACAAAGCGAGCTTACAAAGGTAGAGAAAACCAGAGGATTTGACTTGTCAAAGACCATGATCTACCAGAGGGCTAGAAGTGGAAGGGGCTTAAATCTACCAGGAAGCAAGACTTGCCAGAGCCTGAAGCTTACCAGATATTGAGATCTTTGAGGCCCATAGCTCCCAAAATTCAGGAGCTCTGCCAGAAGAGTGTTTCTATCACAGGCCATGTACTTCTCAGATTCCAACATTTGGCAATCCTAAACAACAGCATTGGAATCCGGACACTGTCTCAGGCCAGGACCTGCCAGAGATTGACAACTGCTAGAAACCAGGGGCCAACCAACACTGGCACCTACATGAGAAGCCAGGGAGGAGAGAGCATAATAGAGTAGTCCCCTCATACCCACTTGAAGCACGGCTTGGAACCCAAGTCAAACACTGGTGATGACCGCAGCACATGAGTCATCCTAGTGTCACGCGCCGCCGTACCTATGTGAATGTACGAGCGGTAAAACACATGGCAGTCTTATTTTGTTCTATGCTATATAGTTAGATTTATGTGTTTATTGCAGTGATTTGTTAGTATGCCTCTCCTTACATAAACATTAAGTAATGCTAAACACTAGTTTCCTAGTTATAACATAGCACATTCAAGGATTGTGTAAAATTTTAATTCTTTGCATTAGATTTTAAATTAAAAACTATACTGCTTCCTTCAAAATGTTGTTTATATTCTTTTATTTCATAGAAAACTCATTTAACTCTGATAACATAGTTTTTAATGCAGCTGTTCAATTTATTGTATGTTTGAGACTTTGTTGAAGTAAATAGAAGAGTTGTATTATCTGCATACTTTATGCATACCCATGCAGCAGCAAACAACCAGTTTCAATAACACAGATAGAAATAATACATACCTAAAATTTATCTCTGTGAGACTCCATACCTTATTTTACTTGTGAGTAATTAGAGTAATTAGCAATTTGAATTATTAGTGTGATTGGAGCCATGAGAATGCCACTCCTCTAACATTACTATACTCAAATATTTCTTACAATGTTTTTTGGTTGACACAGTCAAATATTTTAGAAAGAGAAAGTACTAAACATTTTCAATATTTAATAGCTTCCACAATCATGTCAACAAGACTCATACTGCATTCGCCATTGACATCTCATCTGAAACCAAATTTGCTACTGAACAAAAGATTGTTTTCCAACAAAATTTGAAAAATTAATTTTGGAAAAGCTTTTTGAAAAGTTTGTTCTAAGCCAGGAGAAATAAATTGGTTTATAATTGTTCTCCAAAGTTATTTTAGAGGTATTCATCATGAAAATTGAAATTACCTTTTTAAGTTTTAAATTTGAAGCTAAAATTCCAGGGTTGAAATTTGAGTTTATAACTTCAGTAAATGAGTTAAAAATATGTGGGTAGCATCTTGTAATACCTTCACTGCGAGTACCGACTTCAGGGTAGCCAGAATTGTACTAACTTGTGTCCACTGCAGTCAATGTGTTGATAAATGATTAATGTCACAAGTTGTTCTCAGCCATCATCATGGAGCAAACCAAACGGCAATATTTACATACCCAACACGCAGACAAAGTCTGCCCTTGTTCAGCCACAATCTTCTGCCTTGTTCTTCTGTTACTATCTTCAGGTGGCTGATGAATTAACGAGTTTTTAGTTTTGTATATGTTTATGAATATAACAATTTTAAATGAGGTAAATTTAGCATTATTAATTATTTTCCATGATGTTTTTTGAATATTTGATTGTTTTGAGATGTCATAGACTTCAGCGGCTTTCATGACTCTCCTATAAATCTTATTATAATTTTGTTGCTAAATGTTTCAACCTTATTTGAAAAATATTTACGAGTAAGTATATGAGTTTGAAAACATTCAAGATACTTAATAAATAACACCTAAGTGTACAGTATACCATTATACGAAATGTTACCAAACTTAAGTTATAATTTTGGTATATTTTAAAAACGTTTAGTATAAGAATTATATTTTTTATTCATTTTTGCAAATAATCGTACCCATAGTAACAAATTTAGCCTTTTGTGTACTATTTGCGGTTTTTACAAGATATATATTAGCATAGTATACCTTAAAACAAAGCTATAAAACGAACATAATAAACTATAACCGTGATATATCACTAATTTTAAAAAATGGCTAGATGAGGACGATCTTTCTGGCAAGTTTTATGACGTTACTGTGACATCACTGTAGCCAAAAACAGCAAAACAAATTTCACCATTGAAATCAGCAATTCTTTCTGTTTGAAATGGTATATAAATAGAGGTGATAGTGTTGATTTATGTACTGTATGAGCTATCAAAACACGTACATTACAGATCAATATTATAAGGTCGATTGTCACCCATAAATTGATTCAGATCGACATTATGTCGATAGGCAGTTCTAAAAATTAAAAAGTAAAGTGATTTTAATAAAACTAAAATTTTGGATGTATTTTTTTACTCTGTGCTAGTAAGAATATATATACACATATAATTTTTCTTCAAAAGAACCTGGATACCATTATATATTTTCTAAAACTAGGTAAAATGAAGAATAAACTTGAATCCACGTTGGCTGAGTTCCACGATCGTACTCGCCGCTCCAAGAACATTATGGTCTACAATTTGAAAGAATCCAAGGACAGCGATGTCAGCAGAAAGAGGCAACACGACCTTGAGCTTGTAAACAAACTTTTTCTATCAATTCTTCCCACCACCTCGTTCAAAGACATAAAGACTTTTCGTGTGGGACAAAAACAACCGGGTAAAGTAAGGCCTCTTAAAGTCATTCTGGATAATGCGGCTGATGTTCCAGTTATTATCGGTAAATTTCGTGCTGATTCGGCGACTTTGGTCGACCCGTGTTTCGCATCTGTTAAGTTGTCCAGGGATAGAACTCCACGTGAAGTCTAGCACCTCCAGACCGACCTTGAACTCAGAATTGGACGAGGGTAAATCTCGCGGGGTATAAACCTTACTATACAATATGTAATCTCATATTGTATAAACCTTACTATACAATATTTAAATAACGTTCCTCAAATTATCAAGAAACCAAAAAACGTCTAACTTCCAACAGAACACCACACAAACTTAATTATTATTTTCAAAAATGTGAATGGTATAAGAAGCAAATTGACTGAACTTGCTCTTAATGTGTCTATTTCCTCTTACGATGTTATTGCCCTGGTGGAAACAAATCTCTCCCGGGAAATTCAAAACTCAGAACTTGGTCTTGTTGATTTTACTATATACAGATGCGACAGATCAGTGGCTACTAGTGCAAAATCAAGCGGAGGGCGGGTGTACTTGTCGCTGTGCGCAACACTATTCCTAGCTATTTATTGGATACGTATCATTCTGCTATAGAATGTCTGTTTGTTTCCTGCACCTTATTATCAGGCTCCAATCTTCTTGGTTGTGTATACATTCCCCCTAACCAGCCGGCCACTACTTACAATGATTTCTGTGGACTCTGTTGATGAGGCTATTGCCTGTGCTGGTTACTCTGAGAATGTATTATTGATGGGTGATTTCAACCTGCCTAACATGGATTGGTCTGCCTGTGATATTCGACAGGACTCTGGGGCATCTAGAAGTTTGATTAACTTGGCGTCTTTTCACAATCTGCAACAAATTAACTACACACCCAATTTCAAGAGGGGTATATCTGGATCTCGTTTTCTCATCCATCTCTGACTCTGCAGTGTTCCCAGCTCAGGACGTACTAATCTCGGAAAGATGCACACCATCCGGCGCTCTCCATCCTTTTGAGCCTAGAAAAGGCCCCTTTCTCTGCCAACGTAAGATATGTGCACGATTTCCGCCGTTGCAATATGGATGCCATATTCAGTGAACTCTAAGATATTAGCTATCCATTACTATACTCATCAACTGATATCGAAGCTTATTTTAACAGTTTTTGTGAAACTATACGTCAAACTGTGCTCAAGAACACTCCCCTGAGGAAAATTTACTCAACAAGCTTTCCAAAAATGGTTCTCTAACGGTCTTAAGCGGTTGATTATTGATAAGAAAATTGCTCACAAAAAGTACAAGATGACTGAAAAGCCTTCGCATTTAGAAATTTTCCGTAATTTAAGAAGGCAATGCAAAGACCTGGCCAGGGCCTGTTTTCACAAATACACTACAGTAGAACCCCTCATATCCGGCCTCGGTTTTACCGCACCTCGGTTTATCCGGCCACTTCCCGGAAGCCAATATCGAAATTTATTTACCACGGCTTGCAGACGCGCAGTTGCACGCACTAGTCTCCCACGACTCTTGCGTTATTTTGGTGTATCTATTTGGTTACATTTTTCCTGTGTTGTCCTCAGTTGAGCTAATAGGTTTAACCTGTAAACAGTTCGTTGATTATTTCCAGTGCGGTTAGTACAGTACAGTAACAATTGTTTTGTTTCGTCAAGTGCTGTGTACTGTAGGTTGGTTTATCCGGCCGAATCGTTATCCGGCCAGGGGCTCGGTCCCGTGGTGGCCGGATATGAGGGGTTCTACTGTAGTAATATTGAAAATAGTATACCTACTGATATAAAATCATTTTGGTCCCACATTAACAGCATAAAGAGTGACTCTACTGTTCCTACCATTCTGAATTTCGACTCTAAAGTGGCAGAAACTCCAATGGAAAAGTATGAACTTTTCGCTGACTACTTCTCTACTGTTTTTAGTGATACAGCTGTCGCTATTCCTACATGTGACTTTGGGTGGAATTTCACGGCTCCTCCGTGTTCCACATCACCGACAGATGTGGAGAAAAGGCTAAAAGCACTTGATGCCACCAAGGGTGGGGGACAAGATGAGATCCCTCCGCTTGTATTAAAATTTCTGCGCTCCTGTTCTGGCTCCACATCTCGCTGTCTTGTTCTCTGCCCTGTTAAAAGCTTGACGTTTTTTCCTCTGTGTTAAAGCGGGGGTTTTGTTGTGCCCATCTTTAAGTCCGGCGACCGTAAAAATGTGAGGAACTACAGACCTATTGTGATCCAGTCTGCTATTGCCAAACTGTATGAAAACATTATCTTGGACCACCTATACTTTAATTTGCGGAAATGCATATCCCTGGAGCAGCATGGCTTCCTACAGTCCCATTCAAACCATTTCTAACCTACTCGAGTTTCAGGAATATGTAATGTCGGCCTTTGGAAACTCAAGCCAGGTGGACTGCGTTTTACTTAGATTTATCAAAGGCCTTCGACAGAGTGAACCATCACCTGCTGATTTCAAAGCTTGAGGGTTATGGTGTGCGTGGCTCACTCCTGAGGTGGTTGGAGAGTTTACCTGAAAGACAGATTTCTTATCGTCAAATTTGATGGGTCTTACCTCTAGCCCCTTTAGAGTTTTATCAGGAGTTCCCTCAGGGATCGCATCTGGGCCCCTTTCTCTTCAGCATGTTTATGAATGACATTGGCAGTGTTATTACCACGAACTTCCTTATTTATGCTGACGATATGAAGATTTTTGAGAGAGTCCCCACTAACCTGGGACACAAAGCATTACAAAATTCTACTGAACAACATTGGAGACTGGTGTCGTGCGAACGGAATGGAGTTGAATGCGACTAAGTGTGTTGTCTTATCCTACAAAACATGGTGCTAATACTTTCACCAATGAAATACTATTTATTGAGGGGAGTGGATAAGGTCAAGGATCTGGGGGTAATTATGTCACCTTCTCTCAGTCCCCATGAACACATTCTACAAATTATCGCAAGAGCTAACTCGTTATTGGGGTTTATATTTAGATCCACGAAACACTTCAAGTCACCATACACTCTTGTCGTCTTGTATAAGTCTCTGGTTCTCCCTGTTCTGGAGTATGGATCGGTCATTTGGTTCGCCCTACCCAATTCAAACCATATCGACCAACTACAGAGTGTCCAGGAGAGCTTCATCAGGATACTTGTTGGGTTTCACTTACTGCACAACTCCTACAAGCGAAGTCGAGAGTCAATTGAACCTCCTACCTCTACATAGAAGACGTCAGCTCATGGATCTGGTAACTCTATTCAAACTGGTGAATGGACTGCTTGACTGCCCAGGTCTCCTCAGTGGCATTGACTTCTCCATCTCAAGAGGATCTCGTTCGATGACCATCTTCCGTAGACGCTACCATCCTACTTACTACGCTTACCACAGTGGTCTCTCTAGACTTCTTAGAACTGGAAGTGATGCTGCTGCTCCACATGTTGACTTCTTCAATGAGGACTGTCGCATCATTCAAGAGAAAAGTTGGCTTCCCTTGAAAACAACTAACTAGTAGCCTGCCCCCTCGCGCGCGCGCACACACACATACACATACACTCAAACACGCACGTCACTGGTATGCATGTAGTGGATTTAGTTTATATTTATTTGAATGTTACATTATTTAAGATGTTAAGATGTTGTTGATTATTTTTTATGTTTACGCATGTTCCTGACTATTTATCTTTTCTTGCATGTTCGGTAGTTATTTATTATTACTTTTGCATGTGTCAAATTCTGTTATCACTTAGTTGTTATTTAATTCTTATCATACACTACACATTTATTACTGTTGCTTCGTTTTTATATTTAACTATTTATTATTGTTTTTGTTTTTTTACCTTTTCGTTGATTATATGTTAACTTATATTTATTACTAATTCACTGTTTTTTTATTACTTATTTTAACACGGTTTGTTATTTAATTATATATGTATAACATTATATTAGTGCTATTAATAATTTATACTCTTTTTAACTTATTACATGTACAAGTGGTGTAATTCCGTTGGAAGAATAAATAAATAAATAAATAAATTGGCTATATTAATATTTATAATATTACCTCACTTCACCAGGTGCAACTCCATCTCTTTTTTATAAAAAAAGAAAAACACTTTTTTTGGGTAGTCATATATTTTAAAAACATTATTTATGCATAATGTTTTTATACCATAATTAATTATCTCCACATTTTCCTGAAAAAATAAAAATGTATTTTTACAGAGAAAGTTTAAAGTACGGGTACAAAACACTCAAAAATGGCCTGACATTTGAGGAATAAATAACTGCCAGTTTGAGGTTTAAGGCAAGTAAGGACATCTTAGTTATTAATTTTTAAATAATAATAATAAGGAGTGTATGCAAACTAAGCAGGAGAAAACAGTATAATATTGTTTTAAAAACTAGTTTATGATTTTAATTCTCACCATCTGAATGTGAACTTTGTGAGATTTACAGCCTTTTCTATATGCAACTAATTTCAGGTTATAATCAACTTATTTCCATTTCACCAAAACCAGCAGCAAAAACAACAATGTTATTGCATCCTGGAATAAACCTGAAAATGTTCTCTGGTTCAAAATATTTTAAACCTGTGGTTGCTAAAATCAAAAGTAAACACAGTTATATTGTATATTACATCAGATTTATTTATCAGAAAACAATAAAAATGGAATTATAAATTTAAATAAATAATCTGCACACATATGTTAAACCAAACAAAATAAATAAAAATAATAACAATTGCAACATTATGGTATGTTTTGTAATACTGGAAGGAATAGTTCATGTGATTAATTATAAGGGTAAAATAACATGTTGTTAAGGAAAGAGAATGCACAAATTAACTGTAATCAGACACATCATACAGTAACTGTTTCAGTGCTTCTGAATCAATACTGTTGTGGTTTTGTGTCTTCAGTGACATCACCAGACAAGGACAGATGTTGCAATCTGTCTGACGGAGACATCACAAAGGAGAAGAAATCTGTAGGCTCAGGATAAGTGTCACTCATCACACATGATCTTCCCCGGACATAGCTTGGTGTTCCTCAAGACCCTCTCTTCTTGATGCTGATGTTCTTCAATGGTGTTTTCAGCATCCTTTTCTTTATTAAAATTAGATATTTCACTTTGTTGCATTGTATTCTGAAAATATACATTCCACTAAATTGGCAACCTACTTGAGCTAAGGAATATTAAAAACTTTAAATCATATACAAGTAGTATACTTCAATTTCAACTGCAATAAAAGTTAATATTTGGTACATCTGAATTATGTGAGTCTACCTGAATATAAATAATATGCTCAAAATTAATATCAAATGAAAAATAAAATAAAAGAATTCACAACAAAATTCCCCCCCCCCTGATTTAAAACCGACAATGAAGATAAAAATTCTCGCTATAGTTATTTATGTACAGGGTGGACAATTAAGTCTTGGGATGACTTTATAACTTTTAACAAGAGATATCACAACCAAATTTGGCATACTGTTACTGGTAATAGTAAGTTACTTCTCGTGTACATTGTGATCATGTCAACTTTGGGGATTTTGCAAAAATCATAGATAAATAACACTATTGATCAAGCACTGTATGATTATTCAATATTTTATAAAATTTAAATGTAAATAAATGTTTTGCCACTTTGGGTAGTGTTGTAGGTAAACCGCTTACAAAAAGACCCTGGATGATTTGAGTTCCCGCAGGGTGGGGTAAATACCCCCTGCGACTGTGATGCCGCCCTCTCCCAGTACCCCCACCACTTCTTGGTATTCGCTCTATCGGATCATCTGATTATCAGCTCAGTCAGTCTCGTTCACAGCTATGATTCATTCAGTTGAACCGGGCAGTACAGAGTTACTGACACTTCCCGCTAGAGCGTGTTATACTGGTCATCATGTTGACCGAACAAAATGAACAAATGATCGACTGTATGTAATGACCGAGTGAACAAAAGGATCTGCTAGTAAACAAGTGTTTGAATAGAGGAAGAAACAGCATATCGTACAGTGAATGGATAGATATATAACAATAAATGTATTATTTCAGGAATCTAGTAAATGTAAATATATCTATTAACCCATTGGCTTATACATATTTTTACTATCAGCTCAACTGGAGTTATCCTATTAAAAATGCTTAAAAAAACGTAAGAGTTTTGTTATATGTTTACACAACATTTATTTTTCAAGTTATTTGGTTATATTTTATATCTTTTTGGATTAACATGAAATGGGCTTTAATAATAAATAGATAGTGATATATTTGGTCATAATTTAAAAATAATAATGCTGTACAAAGTAAAAAAAGTTTTGTAGTTTTTTAATTAAAAATTTTTAAATAATATAAAAATAAACTATCCCATTGTTGCTTTTATTTGATTTGAAATGTATTTCTCTACCTAGCAATACTAGAATATGTGTGTATATACGCATAGTTTGTCAGAATAAATGTTTTTTCTAAATACTGAAAATTCCAAGAATATTGATTTTTTTTCTCTTGTACTACACTAATATTCTTATAGTAACTTATTATTCATTTAAATTTCAATTAATTGTAGTATTGCAGTTTTTCTTATGTGTTACAAAAATATTAGTCTAATTTATACTAACATTTGGTTGAAAAAGGAGTTTAAAAAAAATTATTTAGATGGCGCTGTACTTGTCACGGAATGGTTCCGTGATATAAATTTTGAACCCAGACTAGCTGTCACGGAACCGTTCCGTGATACAAGTCCAATGGGTTAAAACTGATTTAAGAAATGTAATTGTAAGTTACCAGATACATTATTAAATATTTTAAAATTTAATACTTATAATCAATGGACTTGTTGATTGATATACCTTTGATTTATCAGTATTATTATTATAAGTAAGGTTATTCCTTACAAATGTTTTAAATAAATTACTAAAAACACTGCTCGTTTGAAAATAATTTCCTTTTATAAATAACAAGATATTTTATATCCAACCGATTAACTTCCCACCACTTTTTATAATAATTCCCAGACTTCCTACTCCCCCCGTTGTTATACGATTACGGTTCTATTCTTAATTGGTTAGCAGTGAACAAAAGTAACAAATGAACAATTTTGAGGACCTAGTGTAACCTAATGCAGAACCTCTACAGTTTTAGTTAGTTCCTTATGATGTTAAGCTATTTTTCATGGATAAGAATTTTAAAATGAACTTAATAATAATATTGTAAGTTTTAATGATCATTAAAAATAATATATCTGTTTTGGAAAATATCAAATTTATTCAGTTGGCAGGAAAAAGTGAACGAAACGTTCGAGGTGAACAGGTCTTTTGAAACACTCTGATCCGGATCACTCGTTCATTTAACTGACCAGTTCGAATTGAACGGGTCACGACCGAACGACACTATAACAGCTGTTTAGGGTCAGTTAACTTTGGATTACATGTCATAAATATTACAATTATTTTCCAGAAGTATTAAATGTTCTGAGGAACTTTTCCAATGTTTCTCACCATTTAAACATTCCATGGACTTCTGAAAATATTTCAAACCCAAAATTAGCCAAATTGATACAGTCGTTCTCGAGTTTTTTTTAGTGAGACTAAAAAACGTCATTTTATTTTTATATATTTCGAAGATTTATACACCAAGCAAACAGTACAAAGTGACAACTCATGGCTGCAGCTATAAAGTTCAAATGATATACCTTGTATGGATATCATGAATATTCAACAGCTGTAAAATGTGTCTACCTTTTCACTGATGAAATATTTTTAAAACAACTTACCGATACAGCAGTTTTGGGAGATTCAATACTGCTTCCTTGTGCTGAGATCGTACACTTATGTGTTCGCTCACTCACCTAAAATACAATATAAATATCAGTATATCAGTCAAAATAAAATATTCTTTTTTTAATCTATTAGGTTCATTTATATTTATTGTTGTAATTATATCTTAGAAATAAAGTTCCATGATTATGCTGAAGACATAATCTGCAAAATCAGAATTGTTATTTTTACATAAATAGTTATAATATGATAAACTATTTAAGTCCCATTATTCTACAGTTAAGTTATTTATTAGTTATATTTTCTCCTTTTTTACACATTTAGTTATAAATAAAAAAGACAATAAACAACAATCAATAAAAGTAATTCAGATACTGTGTAAGAATATCACTTCTAAAACAATTTATAAGACACTTGATTTTGATTAGACATTCTGATTACCTAAAAATTGATAATCTACCAGCATTTTAACTACTTTTGGCTTGCTATTCTCTTCCTGTATTAAACCGGGTTGAACTAGTTCCTACATTTTTTATAATTCACCTCAAAAGTATGTTTGTGCTGTTTTAAGAAAAACATTAAGTTTTATTTTCAATTTATATTTTTTGTTTGAAAAGTCTTAATGCAACAACAATCCAATCAATATAACTAGAGCTCATAAAATTGTGTGTTCTTGGTTGACTAGTAATGAACTTCAAGTTTGCTCTAAAATAGAAGCTCTCTATTTTCACTACACACGTCTAAAAGAACAGCTCGGCAATAGACTTCCTCTGACCTCTGGTTGACATAGCTTAAACACCATGTCAGTACAGTTTCTAAGAAATCCTGTCATCTGAAGTTGTACTCATGTTTGTAATCACATAATTTTTTGTTTATAAAAGTAAACATAATGACAAAACACACATTGTAGATATAAGGGAGACACAAGCAACTTCACAACATATTCAACATTACACAAAGTGAAAGTGTAATGATTTGTGGATAAGAAAGGCCAGAATCAAATGTTAGATCAATCAAAATGTACAATATACTGTAGACTAACTTACTACCTAATTTTGGGTTAAAACTAACTTTTCACAATTAAATAAAACCATTAAAATAACTAGAATTAGATATAAAGAAAATGTATTTCTCAGTTAATTTTATATCTATTTTTATATATCGTTAATGAGTGAAATTACAATCCACCCTTTTTTCAGTTAATACCATGAAAACGTTCCAAATGTAGAGGTTAATTGTAAAATTCCCAGCTTACAAACCATAATTACTACAGAAATTCCCTCAAATGATCATTTGATCTACAGGGACAGTTGCTTACAGCTTGGTAATTTAGAATTTAATATGGGATCAAATAGTCTCTGTAATTTCATTACTCATCATGTGATTATTCAATTGCTGACACCTGAGACGCACCAACCTTTTTTACTATTTATAGCCACAACAAAGATAATCAGAAACACGTTTTATGGTTTTGTATAGTTAGTTAAGTTTCATAATAGTTTAATTTTTCTTGAAACAAAATGTGTTTGCTACACCAATTAACAGAATCTTTAGGTCGCCACATTTTGGGTTATAGGGTCTGATAAAAAAAAGTCATTGGGACTCATAATTGATCAATGTAACGTCTCTGTAGATCTTGTGAAAGAGTTGTAAATAACAGTCACAAATTTCCTTCCTCTATGGTTTCACTTTCAGCATTTTTACAATACATAGTTGAAAACATACATAGTGTTCTTTATTTGAAGTTTATTTTTGACGAAGGAAGGATTGTGAAGGAAACATGATTTTTCCGGACATTAGCCATCGTTCAGTAAAAAAATTGTTGTTTCAAAGAAACTATGGCAAATGTCCGGAAAAATACTGTTTCCTTTGCATAGTGTTTATTTTCATCCAACCAATGACTTGTACCGTCTACTGCTGTTTGGTTTAACATTTGTTTTGAATTCGTTTGTTTAGGAATAGATACAGATTTACTGTTATTATTTAGTTCTCAAGAAATAAACATGTAAAGTGACTTTTCATTTTCAACTAAAATGGGGTTGTCAATGAGACGAGGCGGCGGCGGTGATGTAAATGTTTTGCACGATGAAGACATTGAGGGTGCACTTTTTAATTTTGATAAGGATGGTGGTGATATTGATCCTGATTTTGCTATTTCTGAGGACAAAAGTGTAGTGAGTGATCGTGATTTAGATGACAACAAGGCTGAACAACAACCTTCAGCACCAGGTAGGGTTAGGCCTAGGCCTGGGCCCGTGCAAACCTGGACTCCATCCTAACTTGTATTTTGACAAGTATCATATGACTAAAAAGAGTACGCTTTAGCCTTAAACATAATTGTGGAGTGACGTGTATATTTTTTAAATACGTAGACAGTAAATTTTCTTTTTGTTCATTTTTAATTTTATGTATAACAATAAGCCAATGTTATAGTAAACTACTTATTTATTTTTAGTTCTTTTTATTATTGTACTGATATAATATATTCAGTTTTGAAGAATTTATGTAGGCCTAACACTTTCAAGTAGCTTACTTTGTTAAAGAGAGCATACCAACTAATCCACTTCTACAGTTTACCAATGTAATTAGTACTACATACTTATTACGTTACAAGCTCTTTTCTGAACCAGAAACGTTGTAAATATAACACAATATACATTTTATTTGTAAATGACATGTTTCCTAAGCCATGAACTTAATTATGTATATTTAGAACACGTCTAATACTTATGATGGGTACTTCCTTACACTTTTGACTCAGAATGAATTAAATTAGGTAAAAAACCTGAACAAAAAATATTTTTACTTGGAAGGACATATAATGAATACAAATTTTATTTTGCATTACCTAACTTTTTACAACTATGGTATGAGGTTCTTCCTTGAAAAAAAAAAAATTACAATTTATTGGTCTATAGTAGTAACATGTACACAAGGAATATTGAAATATAGGCACATGCAATTGAAATTAATTTGACCTGGTGAGTGAACCCGGTGGGGAATAGACTTCAAAAGGTTAATAAATGAAGTGACAAAATCTTAAAAATTATGTGGAAAGACAACAAGGAATTCAAGAAGTGAGGTGAATGACCTATACTGTCTGTATCAGTGGTGTAATGACTGAATAATTAGGGATTTACTGTATTTTAAAACGTGCACAATGCCTATTAATTTATTGTTTATTTTACTTAATTGTTGCAAATTGCAATACAAAATACAGTACACACAGAAACTTAACTGTTATACCTAGTTTTACTTAAGAACACTAAGAACCTTGTATCGAAACGTTTTCCCACAGTCTTGACATTTGTAGGGCATTACACCTGTGTGGATCCGGCGATGAACCAGATAGGAATACTCTTTGACGAAAAACATTTTCCTGAAAGAAGTCAGCACTTATAATTTATTAATAAAATTAAAATTTTAAACAAGAAAATCATGATTTTGTTTGTATGTTTATTTTTGACCATAGCTTAAATTAAGTGTCATTTGAAAGTAAGTTTCTTTTGCTTTGCAGATTGTTGAATGGGTGTGGGACAGTGTGATCTTAGTTGCACTAAATAGCTATTTACATTTTTTTTTTTCTTAGGACAAGAAGCTTATAAATTGCACTTAGTCTGTAAGAACCTTAGCGCTGCTTCTGGAGTGACAGGATATTCAGGATGGGTAAGGTTTAAGGGGAGCACTTCGCCCTATCTTCGTAATGTTAACATAGGTACACTTATCTCAAGAACTACTTGAGGTATCTTCATAATTCTTTTTTTCATTTAAAGAGGGCTTCTTAGGGGAACACGTGGAACCAAAAAAAAAATTTTTTTTGGCATATATACCCTAAAAGTTATATATTTTTGTTTTTAACGCTTGTCAAAAACCTATATAAATATGTGTATATGTATGTATATAAATATTGAACTCAGTGAAATGTGATGTTTTTAGTGGTTCCACATATGTAAAACAGTGCTACAAACATACAAAAAAAATTTCATATTCCTACCATTTGTAGTTTTTGAGAAAAATGTACTTTTGTATTGAAAACCGCAAACTTTCGGAAAAAACACAAAAAACGGAAAAAATACTGCTTTATTACCTTTTTCAGTACATTCCAGGTGCATAGGCTGGCTGATCTCCTTCCTGCTCCTCATATTCATCCTCCAGACTTCTTTTTTAGTAAGTTTTTCTTCTGTCTAATTTTTTTCTCTATATCTTCTTGAGCTTTCTCTGCCTTCCAAATTCGCCGCCGGTCAAGCTTTTTCATTGCTGTAATAAAATGCTGCCCTGGTGACACTCCTATTTCTTGAACATACTTTGCATTTGCCAATGTAGCCATCATTAAAAGCTGTAACAGCTTCATATATGCCAAATTTCAAAGTTTTAATCTCCACAAATGTTCTTTTAGGTATGTAGGTCCAAATGACATTGTTGAGGGACTCATTGGGATTTGAGTTTTTCCCTTAGTACATTTGCCCAGTAGAGTTGGATTGGCTAGATCTTGAAAAATAGGTTTAATAAATGTCATTAGGTTTTCAGGCAAGTGAAAATGGCTGCCATGATCATAGTTTTCATTGGATTTTACGGCTTTGCGGTACTTACACCAGGTTTCTTCATCATCTGGACATAGTCCATGTTGAGGCCTTTCATTAGAAGACATCACATGGAAAAAACTCTGCCCAAATGGCTTTTTTTCATGTCTTCAACAGAGTTTGTGTTGCGTCTAATTGCCAATCCGTAGTATTTTTGGAGCTGAATAATGGCAGAAATCTGTTAGCTTGTTCTTGCCGCCAAGTCGTGAGCCGTCAGGGAGTGTTTTAGTCTTAGCTTTTAGATTTTTTAATCTCGATCCCATCCGTTTCTGGACATGGCCTATGCATTCTATCTTTGTTATGGCAGTATCACCATAGGGCTTGGACTTCGCATTACACTGGAGTACGCCTTGCTGTCTCCATCACCAAGGTATTCAAGGTAACGAGCCTCATACAATGCCTGCGAGCGCTGAAAAATTGCGACTGCTCCAGCAACTTCCATGGCTCCACTAGAACCTTCAAAGTTTGCGATACAGCCATCACCATGCGTGTTGTTTTAGTCTATTAGTGCATCCTGCAATATTTAGATAAAAATCTCGATGTCTAGGACCTTACCGGTTGATAAAAGATGTCACTGATACCACTCCATTTAGTGAAAGGTGACCCCGCTTCTGCCATGAGCCATCAGCAGCTATAGCCGAGGTCTCTGCAACCATCATTATCCGATTACAGCTTCTTGCACAGCACTTTGCATTGACTTCTTACACACACTAACTCAGCAATTGAACCCAAGTAATGCTCATGTTCATGATATCTCAAAGGCGGAGGTGTAAGATTCATAAAAGCGCAAAATTTTCTCCGCAGCCACTCTACCTTTGCCTATGTTACGCATAGCATAAAACCAAACGAAGATTTAGGTCATAAAATGTGTTAGGCCTATCAGACTTTGCTTCATTCTGATTAGTGTTAGGCCTGACTAATTCAGAGTTTGTCACAGTAATAGTGTTTTTCACAATCAGAAACAGCTGACTATTAATTTTTGATGCTAGGCCTACAATGTGTTTTTACTTTGTAAACAAGTTGGCCATGGCAATTTTTACACACTGAAAACGTTACTAAGAGCCTCATTCAACAATCCTATATTAACTATACAGTTTTCAGACTCATCATTTTCATTCAATTGGTACTGTTTCAAAAAAGGACTGACCTTCTTAGAAGATGCACTTTGAGGTCTTGGCCTATCCACATTTTGGAGTATTGGTACCTCGATTGTTACTTGATCCTGAGAAACTAGGCCTAGGACTAGTTGGAGGGTTATGTTGATTTCCTTTGAAAAACGCGTTTTCTTGAAAGCAGGCTTTGAACGTGGCATTATAAAATTCACTACACTTATAACAAAAAATACTCAGAACTCTCCACTAAACTCACAAAAAAACCATAATCATTTACGTAATTTTCACTCTCTACTAAAACAGAAATTGTCAGTAACCAAAAACATGTATGCTACCTAGGTTATAAGCAATGGTTATATAAAACAGATGTTTTGTTGGTTAGTGTAAGTTGTTGACATAACAAAACTGTCACTGCCAACCAAATCATGAACATGACTGCAACGAAGTAGTACTATAACAGCACCATTCAAAGTGTGACTGCTACAGGCCCGAAACTGCCTGCAGGCCTATTTAAAAAAAAAATATTTCGGACACTTCTAGTCTATCATAAAAAAAATTTAATACCACCATTGTTATCGGGAAATTCCAAAACTTTAATAAAAAAAAAAAAAAAAAATTGTAATTTTTGAGATTTTTTACGAAAGTGCTCCCCTTAAGGGGTAGGGGCCGCCTCCTATCGAGATCCACGAGGAAGAATTAGGGCACTAATCTCAAAATCATGTCCCCCTGGAAGGAGGGGAGGCCAGCTCTGAAATCAGCCTCTCCAGTCAAAGAAGGCAGGGGATGGCAACACCCTTGTTGAGGCTAGTAAGAACCTCTAATAGTTAGGGAACCAACCCCACCAAACTCTAACAGTCATCTCCCGCAGTCGACTAGACCTATTGAATTGCCCTTGTACCTCAGAATATCAACATTCACGGTTTAGTGATGTGCTGCTCCTGGACATCAATAGGGTTGCCCAGATTTAAGCGACACATCGGTTTTTGCTGTGCCCAGTGGTAGGTTCAGCTGTAAGATATAATCCAGCCAGAAGTGATCCCTGCTGGGTAGCTATTTACATTACATGCCAAGGAGTGACTATGAAATGTGTTTTGCCAATCTAAAAGCTCCAAGCTCAAAGTTTCAATTGGCTTACACAATCAACTTTCCAATCAAAATGTATAGTTTTATTATTTTAATTCTTTGGGTAAATGTGCAACTCATGGATATTTATTATAAATTGTGTTATGCAGAGATAAAAAA
>NW_025779360.1:0-21000 GCF_021130785.1 Homalodisca vitripennis
TTGTACACGTTACATGTACTTTATTCTTAAAAGTGACAAACACTCAATCCTTAAGTTTCAACCAGAAATTTATCCTAAAAGGCAAAATATACATAATAAATTTAGCACATTCACATATTGATTTGCTGGTAATACACATACCTCTCCCCGTAATTGCAGTTTATAGTGTGTCAGGGTTTACCTGGTAGGGTGATTTACTATCAATGGGCAAGCAATATAAACCGTCCCCGTGGAAAAATGAACAAATTTTCATAATGATGGTCTTAGACTGGAAGATACTATTGTTAAAAGTCAACAGACTAAAACGAATTTACAACGTTGCCATTAGAGGTTCCAATTATGTGAAAGGCTTACAGGAGGTAGGGGGGAATCGATCTCATTAAGGTAATAAAATTAGAGCTCTACGTTTTGTTGTTAGCAGGAAGTAGCCCTTGTTTGGTGCAGGTCACAACCCCCCCCCCCCCCCGGAAGTTTGGTCATTAAGTAGACTAACAAATAATCGGAAGTGAAAATGCGAGCAGTTTCCTTTAATGATCATCATTGAGGAATTTAATTGGTAACACCTTTAAATAACAATATTTTTAAAAGAAAACCATTAACAATGAACAATGAATTTCTTGTATAAAATCAAAATGAACCAATATGTGCCTAAAAAATATTAACTTTTTTTTCCCACACAAGTATGACCGAAAACTATATCATACATTCTATAAAATTAACAAATAATAATAATAATCGTTTTACCATAATTTAACAGTGAAAATATTTATACCGTCCTTAATCGCTTTAAAAGATAACGAACTAAACTTGGTTTTAAACTTTTGCTTTCTTCCTGTAGAATAGAATTTGTAATGAGCAAAATTATCCTTACAATAGTTATTGGAATGCTTATTCTTTAGGAATCCTTTGATCACACTTCTAGAAACTGATCATTCTAGATAATGCTACATGATCAATCACTATTTCGGAGATACGTTTTTCGTTTACTACCCAGAAGGAGCTTCCGCAGATAAGCAAGGATGACCCAGACTTTGGTATATGACCGTTCGGAAATTATAAATTTTATTATATAATCATGTTCTAACAAATCAATAAATAACTTCATTACTTTTATCAGTAAATTTCATTATTTTTTATAGTTTATACTCTTAAAATGTTAACCCTTTTTCGAAAATCATTATGATGAATATTACAAATGTTTGAAAAGTAAGGTTGAATAGAAGGAGGACATTTATCGAAGTTCAAATACAGGTGGAATCATATTAACTTTTAAACGTCTTCTTCTATTGGGAATAGCTTTTGCATCTTCCGAGCGGTAGTCAGTATTTGTTTAACTAATTTATTGGAGTCTATTACAAATTCATTTGTAAATACTATTACGTTGTAAGGTGGAAACAGTAAATGATACAAACATCGGCGGGGACGGTATCAACTACTTGCCACTGATCGTTGGCCCAACGATCCTCCTGAAAAGAAGTGTAATTTTTGTACAAGGGTCGATGGCCATTTTTACAAAACATGCATAGGGTTTCGATTACTCCACTGACTCGTTGGCCCAAAACAACCCTATTTTGTTTAGTTTCTGTAAAATTGTAAATATAGGGTCCGTTGGCCCAACGAATCAAATAGTTTTTATTTACAGGCATAGGATCGTATGGCCAACGGTCAGTGGTGTATTTGGACCATGAATTTAAAATATTAAGCAATAAAATTTTTAACGGGGCTCGTTGGGCCAACGAACCTTAATGGAATAAAATCTCACGATGTTAAAAAAGGGCCGATTAAACACCACCAGGAGTTAGCCCAACTACCCCCCGCCCGCTTGCATTAGCTCGTTTAAGCAATACAGATTGGCATCGATAGTCCACTACTTCCTTCTAGACTCCTTCTAGCCCCCTCTTGCAGAGACAAAGTTTTACTTATTTAGCATTTCAATTAACATGTTTTTGTTCTCCAAACTAATTTGTATGTAGAAAATATTTCATATACATATATCTATATATATAAAATAAAGTATATTATTATATATATCATACATAAATTATAGATAGTGTATAACACATTTTCTAAATGTACGAACCTAGGATTAAGCCCTTTTACACTTAGTCATATTTTAGAATACGAGAACTGTGGGAAATTTCATATTCAGAGCGTTGGCGCGGTCTCTCCCAACAAATTGATGAAACCACATATTTCGTGGTCTTGTGTGTGTCTGAATGTATAACGCGATATCTTTTAGTCTTAACTCCAGTTTGAGGTAATTTTAAATTTGTTTCGAAACAGTTCAAGAACACATATAAAAAATTTAAAAGGTAAGCATCAGTCCATTGGAAGTCACTATCCGGACCAGGATAATGGATTTCTGCAAGTCCTGTTACGCAGCCCCGAGATCTGACATGCTTATTAACCTTGTCATCCCCCTATACTGATCTGATCTGGTCCTGGATCCCAAAGGACAGGATATATGGGGAGAGCCCAATCGTTTACTGTTTTCGTGTACATCCTAGTCTATGTGAAATAAGCAAAAAAACTGCTAAAAAAAGAATTAACTCGACGTTTTACCATACCCCCCATACGTACAACCATACACATACTGTTTAATTATGAACTGAAAATTTTTTACTTTGCAGTCTTTTTATTTCTTTTCATATTTAGTGTCCAATGGTTTTTTTTACTTTATAAAGCTTAACAAATTTAATACAAGTAATATTTTCAGTATTATAAGTTTAAACCTTTATTGTGTCATCCCATATCGAACCTCTACTAGCTCACAATCAGTGCACACTCGATTTAATTGTAAGGAGAATTTCTCTATATATTTTAGGAAAAGCAAATTTAATGTTTTAGCAGTGCAAAGTGGACCATGGCTAATGTGTTAGGAATAAATTATTTCAGACAGGAATATTATTACGTTTATTTAATCGATCACTAGTTTCTATTACCTTTGCAAGTCCCCAACTCCTACTTTTACCTCCGTATTCAATTGATTATTATAGTTAGTAATGCCTTTTAATCAGAGCTCGTATCAGTAATGATTAAGAAATGTAATGAGTAAGCTTTTGTTACTTTACCTTTTGAATTATATATTTAACGCACATTGGTAAAAGGGAGTGCTAGGTTTTATTTTTTATAATTCATTCATTCTTGAAGAATGTGGTGATTGATGAGGGGAAAAGGGGTTAAAGATTTTATATTTAATTAATTATTCAAGCTACACTCACCAATCACGAAATGTAAATTATGACCAGGAAAGAAATAAGAATATAAGATAATATGTCATTTCTTTGGCCATTTTCATATGTAGGACGTAAATGATATGCCCTAGAAGCTGATCTGTCTGCAATTTATGTAAGTTTAATGGAATTGGTCTAAAACCCTATAGTAACAAGCTATTTCTCCTGGATTGAAGTTGCTTAAGTTATTCCTAGACCCCAAACCAAAGTAAACACAAGTGCGCGACCTCCCACTAATTGGATTTTCTGTTATTTAAAGTGTAGTGATTTCCGATTTGTTCACTACAGTTTTAGTGAATTTTTGTAATACTTTCATTTCATTCCAAAAGACTTTCATATTTTTAAGCTAAGTGCAAATTTTAGAATAACAACTATAAATAGTGTAGTTTTAAAAATAGTTTTCGTACTTTGTAAAACCCAAATACACTTTGTGTTAATAAATTAGCTAATATTTTAGTCTAATATTCATTGAAAACTGTTTTAACAATAACAGTAGTCACATATGCTTAAAAAGTTCTGATTCATACAGAGTCTCATTACTGTAGTTAAGAACTCTTACAAAACATGATAAATTTTTAAAACAGATGTCAATGGTCTTCTGATGTAATAAAAAAATTGATTAGATATAGTATGATCTCATTATGCCCACTGCAAATTTTCTTGATTTATATGACATAGATAAAGTAGTACGACTATCTGATATACATACACTGATAAGATAAATAACCTTGTAAACCATTTAAAATTATATATAATATACTATTATAATATAAATATATATATATAAATGTAATTATTTAAATATATATATACAATATATAATTAATATATTTGTATATATTTTTTTCGATGTGTAGTTGTTTTATATATAGTTCATATATTTAATCAAATTAAGTTATGGTAAAGATTTTACTAAACAATCACCATAAATAACACTAAAGCAAAATAACTAACCATATATCTCATGGATGTGTTATTAAAAGGGAAGAAAATGTGAGATGAACTATATTGAGATTAAAATGAATACACTATGGAATAAAAATCGGGTTTACATACATATTCTTATCGGAAATTTTGTCAGCCATGTTACGGAAGTTTAATATAACATTTTATACAGCTGTTTCACTAAACTTCAGCCATTAAAAACTTGGGAATTGTCACTTCCAGTATCAGTATGCAAGACACTGAGCCGAAGCTAGACTATTTTATTTTTGTTGTAAATGGGAGAACCCAGTAAAGGGTGATAAGGGACGAGACGTCCATTCATCAGCTTTTGAGTTACAACAGGAGCCTTCGTTTACTCTGGGTTTTCTGTACTTTTGTTACCGTGTTTGATAGTTAGCTGCAAGTGTTTTAGGAAGATTACAAATGTCTTCCAGTTTGTGAGCATTCAGGTGTGTTAAAATAAGCCAGAGCATGAAATGTTATTTAAGCCCTATCTTTAAAATGCAACCGAGTAACATTAAAAAAAACCTTGTTTAATGACACTTCCTAACACTGTAATCATAGGTCTATTCAGTATATTAATTGATTAATTCAGTTACTCTCATCAACGTAATTTTTATTTGTTAAGTTCAATATGTTTTGATTTGCTTGTATCAATAAATAAGTTCACTCAGTTGATTTAATATATCCCTACATTCAAGACTAAACCACTAGAACTGGTTGGATTATTGAAGATTATTTGAATAATTATAACCAAAATTACTACTTATTAAATGTACCGTACCATTAAAATAAAATCAAAAAATTTTCAATCGTAATTTCCTTTGACATTTTGGGAAATTTTATTTAAATGGGAAAAATATGTGTCATGCTAGGGTATTTATATTATCCTTATGACATGGGATCTACAAATACAATCATTAGGTATAAAATTATTCCAGATTCGTTTTAGTCTTTTATAAAATAAATATAGGGGAATACATTAAATAGTACCAAAAATAATTATAATCTTTAATAACCCAATCTTGGTATTCTCATCGTTACCTCATGAAATTAACGAGTTAGATAGGTTTGGTGGGCTAAGAATGTACATTTGCATCATACAATTAAATTCAAATTTGAATTTTAATGTAAATTTACAAACATTAACATCTGGTAAAAGGAAACTATTAAAGATAAAGTTAAGGACTGTATTTAAAGGAGGATATTTTTAGTAAATATTTAATAAAATCCAATGGCATAATGCAGCATCATAACATTTATTGACTGAAAATGACCTTCACAAGCGCGGCCCAACTATTTCAATATTACATCTTACTGTTAACACGTTTTTAAACTACGGTGGAGAAATGGTAATCTAAGGTGCACATCAAATAAAAATGGTCATGTAATAAAATAAATAAGGGATTTTAATTAGTTAAAAAACAAACTGTGTCATCACGTGCTCATTAAATTCATTATCGCAAACAACAGAAATACGCACTAGAGGGTGGCAGTCAATACAGTAACGTGTTGGATTGGAAGAAGCTAATTGGTTTTAAAATTTTTATTCTACCAATTATAGTTGAGTGGACAACGACAACTTCTCGACTGTTTAACAATGTTGTGTTGATTAATTTCGCGCACCTAGGTGCCTCGGTGCTCCCAAAACGCTGTGTTATAGCAAAGTTGTTGTTCAATAATCGATCATCTGACAATCGATTACTGAACAATTAACCAAATCGTCTTAAACCAATAAAAACCGATAAATCGGAGGATCGAAAGGACCCTACGAGCGAAATAATTTAGTTCACAGACGACCAAACAAAACGGGTTTTAAAAGCAAAAGAGTCAGTAAAGGTGTTTCTTTTTTTAGTTATGTTTTTACCAGAAAATTTAGTCCTCTATGACCTTTCTATCAAATATGATCGTAACAGATGAGCAGGTATCCGGACATCCAGATCGTTGGAATTTCATTTGATATTTTTTTTTTCAATACTGTAGCGTTTTTTTTCTATCTCTACCTAATGTGTGACCGAAACACATGAGATTGGGGATAACTGAGGGGTCCGTAGTAATAAATACTCCGATTCCTAAAAGTTTACTTATGAGTTTTTTAATTTTTTTGGTAATTAAAACCTGCAAGCACCACTTCTTTGATGTAAAAAATAAATATATTCTTGCAACTATTGCTTGTGCAAAACATAGAGGAATAATAAAACTTAAATGATACTTTTTCTTGGGGTAAGACGTAATGCTTCTCAAATGTTCCTTTGGATATTTTTGCTTATGAAACTTAATTCATTTACAAAAAAATTTTAAAATTGAGCTTCCTTTCCTTTCGCCCCATTTTTTTCCCCTTCACCGCCATGTCCCGATGTTAACTAAGACGCGGTAGTGTCAGCATCTTGGCTCGATATTGCAGATTTAGGTCGGAAAAAAGTGAAAAATAGTATACTAGAAATCTAAAACATAATTAATAACTGGAAAGTACTCATATCGTTAAAGAGCACTCGTAAATTTCTCACTAAAACAAAATCACGACGGTATTAGCCATTTAAATCGAGACAAACATAATAATCACTACAACGTGAATCTCGTCTTAGGGGGACATCAGTAAACATTAATACTTACAATTTTTTACTGCATATTAAATTCAAATTAGTTGTCCTTGCATGAAAGGGCTAATTTATAAAACGAAAATATAAACGGACAAGGCGCACGTAGGTGTTGCTTGGCAACAAGACATTTCAGCTACAAAGTTTAGGAGGAGAGAAATGACTCGTGGCCAATTAGGTGTTTATTGAATCCGCTATAGTGTGTAAATTTTCCGAAGAGAAATCGGATTAAACTTAATAATAACCCCCGGAACCGTGTAACAAGGAATTGGCGAAAAATAATGTAATATATAAAATTAAACTAAATAACGTAAAATCTTATGAACCCCTGGAGGTTCCTGAGTGTTTGGGGATTACAATCTTAATCAAGAACAGGTTTTCTAAAAGGCCCTGTCCCGTTTTTCTTTAATGGAAGGATTTACATGCCGTAGTATACATTTCATAGTAAATCTGCATATTTCCATGATGATGTTTCATATCATTCAAATGATATAATTTTAAAGCAAAATTGTTTGTATTTTTCTTTCCGTGAATCATGTTGTGCCCAGAACCCCCCAAAAATGGCTTTAAAAACAGGAGCCTTGTAGTGTGGCGTATATCAATATGCAACAAAAATGTGGATATGTGGTTTCACGATAACTTGCCGTAATTTCGTACACATATAGAAAATAGACTAAGAATTCCAAGGATAGTAATTTTGGCACACAGCCTATACAATTCTTTCAGCCAACCTATAACTAAATTCGTATTTTCAAAACATCAGCAGTTCATATTTGTACACAATTTGTTGTTCGAATATTCTCCAAACACTAAACTAAAACTGATTTTGAGAAAGTAATAACAACTTTTTAATCTTTCTTAGTTTTTTTTAGGGTTTAAATATTAAATGAAGTTCTAATAGATATAAAAATAGCGCCAGCAAAATTATTATATGTAGATCTGAGGCCGTTTTTTTTTTCAATTGGTTAAGTTGTACCTCATCATATTATTATTGTTATTTCAATTGCTTCAAATTCTGAAATTTTAAAATTCTACTGGAAGACTCTTCAATTAATTAATATCTTATCATTCCGTAATAAGGATTTTACTCAAGACTCCTATTCATTGTCTTTGAAAAGGGAACTTAACCAACTGGCGTGAATTAATTTTTTTTTTCATTGGTGGGGGCTTGTGCTGAAAATTAAATGCACAGGCTGGTCCACGACGGGTTGTTTAAAGAACCTCCACTCACCTGGGCCCGAAAGCAGCTACCCTGGAAAATGGATAGGCAAAAGTGGGCGGTCCACTTCGCGGGGTCTTGGGCCCATTTTGCCCATGACCTAGAAGGGAGCGTCGTGGCGTGAGCCGACCTGGAAGCCGCCTGTTTTGCGCAGCTTGTTCAAACAAGAATAAGTCTACCCTAAGCCCAAGAAAGAAATCCCTATGATCCGAATGGGTAGCCGAGAACCGAAGTAATGAGTATCATGTAAAACTCCCGCGCGCTCCCACTATCAGAGGCAGTGGCGCGCTGCGTCCTTTGGTCCGTAACGGGCCGAATACTTCTTACAGGGGACGTGTTATAAACCTCGTGACCCTACGACGGTTGGATGACGATGAATGTGATGGCACTCAGTGAGCGAAAGGGGAATCCGGTAATCTATTTAGAACCCGGTTTGCGGGAAAACGTTTTCCTATGTGGGTCCCCTCATCATCCGAGTGCTCGTCGGGGTAACCAATAGAGACCCGGAAAACGCCGGTCGGGAGATCCGGAGATAGTTTTTTTCTCTATAAGTGAATCGACTTCCTTCCAGGAATGATTTAGCAGGAAATAGGGCTTGGAACGGCGAAGAGCACCGGTGGCGGTATTCGGAAAACATCTTCTCCTCAAGACCTTCAAAAAATCCGTGAATAACAAGCAACGTGGAAATGTTTACAAACCGATCGTAACAATATCTTTAGCAGAGATACTTTAACATAGTAAACCAACTCTAAGGTTTTAGAGCCTGTATTCGATAGAAATAAAGTAGGTAAGGAAAGTTCGGCAAAAAGCGGTCTATTTTAACCTTCGGAACAAGAAGTTGAGGTCTGAGAATCGGGGTGTATCGGGCTTTTGTCGGGAAGCGTAGATTTGGTGCCAGGAGTCTGGGCCTGAGCGAGTCGAGTCGATTGCGTTTTTCGCCATCGTCTTGCCTGGTCCCCTGCGGGTCAATACCCTCTGGGAGGGCGCCAGCGCGGGCCGCGGTGGACTGGCCATCATTTGATCCCCTCCCCCACACTCTCCACGTCGCCCGTTACGATCAAAACGGTCGAAACCAGAACTGGTTTGAACCAAGAGGAAAACTCCGACTGTCTAGTTAAAATATCCCTAGGGTCCTACCAGGAGTATTTCTGGATAACTCCTCCCTGTGGAAATAATACCCAGGCAGGTGCTTCAACAACTTTTGAAAACTTTATGCGACGTGACAAAGCGATTTTGAGAACTTTAAGTGGCTACCGACATTGAAAACAACATGTAGACAGAGGCTGGGCCTTATATTCCACCTCCTCCGAAGTCCAGGGGGCGGGCAAATTGCCCCGTAGGGTGTAAGTCGTGGGGAATTAGCCCCCCTGCCCATAAATCCCAGCGGACGGGCCCCGAGAGAAGCTAGGGTAAGGGCCATAGACTAATAGATAAAGTACGTGTAAGCGGTAGGTAGATAAGCTAAGGATAAGGTTTAGAATAAGGAAGGAAGGAAGTTAAGGTTTAAACGCGGCGACTGAGACGGGCCTGTGTCGCAGGAGTCCAGTTTTTGGCAGAAGAAAAGGGCCGTGCAGCGCGTCCTTGCGAATGCTAGATCTCACCCCGGACATTGAAGTAGGTTAAGTAGGTTGGTAGAAAACTAGGTGAAAAGAAAACCATTCCCAAGGAAGAAGAGGAGAAAGAGAAACTTCATTGACGGTCTCTGTAGAGGGAGAAGAGAAACAAATAAAGAGAGAAGCCATGATGATTGTCCAGGCCGTGGGAGAAAGGAAGAAGGAGAAAAGAAAGAAGGATAGGATAGAAGGAAAAAACAGGAAAAGAGGAGAAGAGAAAAAGGAGGGAGTAGAAAGGGACCAAGAAAAGAGGTTGAGAAAACGAAGGAAGAAGACCATGCAAAGATGGAAAGAGAAAAGGAAAGGATAGAAGTAGAAAAAGAAAAGCGGAGAAGGATAAGGAATTAGGAAGGAGGTTGAGGAGACGGGAAGAAGAGAAAAGGGGGTTAGGGAGAGATAGGTAATTTGAGCGACCCAAATTTTTGGCGCAACACACCCCAAAGGAATAGCCATGAAAGTTTCGTCAACCCGCCGATGAGGAAGGCATGCAAGAGAGCTAGGAAGGAGAAGTCGGGTAGAGTTTGAGACGTGTAATACCGAAGGGGTGAATACGACCGAAGACGTAACTAAT
The DNA here is from genome assembly GCF_021130785.1 of Homalodisca vitripennis. NCBI lineage: Eukaryota > Metazoa > Arthropoda > Insecta > Hemiptera > Cicadellidae > Homalodisca > Homalodisca vitripennis. Next base: position 10,179 of record NW_025779360.1, read on the forward strand.
AAGAGAAAAGGCAAGAGAAGACGAAGAGCGTCCCAGCGAAAGACTAAGAAAAAAACCAAGAAGAATATAAGCCACCAGAAAGAAGAAGAACCTGGAAGTGATGGAAGCAAGAAGAAGACAACGCCAGAAAGGAGAGGCAGAGCAAGAGTGATGAAGAAGATAGAAAAGCTGGGGGGGGTGTGAGAAGTGAGGCAAAGGCGAAGCACAAAGACCGAATGAGTAAGGTACAGCTGTGAGAGATGAATGAGATTGGTGGTAGAGATGACGAAGGCAGTGAATGAGGATGGAGTTAGAGAAGGCTAAACTGGAATGGAAGAGTAAGATGAAAGAAGAGATAATAGATAAGGTATATTGAGAGATTATGGCTTAGGGGAAGGAATAGGAGTAAAAGGGAAGGGAGAGTGAAAGAAAGATATGTCCGTTTCACACACCACAATTGTGGAGGAGAGGAAAGGAAGGAGAAGGAAATTACTGTAGTGACAGGCCACCATAGATAGGGAAGCCGGTAAAGTGGCCGCTCGAATGTGGTGATTATTTAGGAAAAGACTGGGAAAGAAAAAGTGAAGAGATGAGAAAAAATATTGGAATGAAGGAGTGGGTTGATCCTAGGAAAGGAAGGAATAAAACGTGTCAGGAGAATGAACTAAGATCAGGTAGAACGGAATAGCGGCTGGGAGTAGGATCGACTAGTAGGGAAGCCGAGAAGGGATGAATGAAAATAAAGGAAATCGAAGAAAATTGGAATGGACGTCCAAGGAGCCAGTGAGGAAGAGGCCGGGCCGATGGTACATATTCCTAACGAGATGTGGGAACTGGCCTTTGGCTTTAACAAATGAGGTAGGTTTTGGCGAGAAAGAATTCACGAAAGAAACCTGGAAGGAAAGAGTTTACGGAGGAAGGAAATGAAGGAGGAAAAAAAATTTTAGGATCAGGAGTAGGATCGTTGAAGGAAAGGGGAAGATAGCAAGGAAAGAAGCTTGGAGTTCCTCGTTGTGGAGTGCAGTGGTATAGGATGAGTGAAATGTTGCTGCTGAAAAGAAGGATATAATGCTTATATGGATGGACGTCCAAGTAAGGGGTCCAAGGAATTACATTTGTGATGCTTTCCCTCTGCTGCTACAGGTAGTTCAGAGATTTTGGTTCGAAGCTATGCTGCTCGTTAGGAGCACGACATTAAGGAGATGCGAGCGGATGGAGGATGCAACCTAGACGTGCGCACCAAACTGCCACAGAGTCCCGGTCCGAACCGAACCAGCAATTTTACGGACGTGAGATGGAAGGAATGTCTGGTGTTATACGTCGGCCGCAGAAGGAGATACCTGGAATCGATTGATTATGAGGATTAGGATAGGTCCAAGTGAATTGCGGAAGAGGTTGTGGGTTTGCGACAGGTGAGGTTGTTGAAGAATGCGAAGAGAGTGGGATGTTGTGTAGCTTTGTGTTGCAGGAGCCCTACACGAGAGGAGGACGATTTATTGCCAAGCGGCATGGTATGTAAGAGTGGTTACACAGGCAGAGAAAGGTGGAGTGACGTAACGGAGGATTTTATGTGTGCCGGCCCTTAGCGGTGTTAGAATGAGAGAGTGCAGGTGATTTGAGAGGAGACGATGAGGTCAGATAGGTGTTGCATGGTAGTTGACGTGAGAGTGTGTGAATGTGGAGAATATACTGGTTGTGAGTGATTAACTTCAGAGGCCACGGGGGAACATCCGGGATGAACTCTATTCCAGAAGCTTGGGAGAGATCCAGCGAAGAAGACGAGGAAGGGAAGGGTGCTGATTGCCGGTGGACGTGCGGGAATTTTACACAGAAAAGAAGAACAGGAAGGTCACCGGGAAAGTTAGAACTGGATTGAAAGGAGAAATGGGTTGAAGGAGTCAGGAAAATGATTCATAGGGGAAGAAATTCTGAGAGGGTGCCTAAAGGGCACGCTAAAATAGGGAAAGGATCGCCGGTTCGTTGAGGAGGAGGGACGAGCTTCGCCTTAGAGATGTGTTGAAGAGATGAAGTATTTAAGGAAGATTGGATTCGATCTGGTGTCCAATTACAGGAAGCAATGTTGTGGAGTGAGTTAAATAGGAAAGGTGAAGGAAGTGTTCATGAAGTTTAGAAAGATTTGGCGAGAGATAATGGATGAAATAGGGGGCAGGAATGTTGAAGGTGCATGTGAATGACTGGTGGTGATAAGTATCAATTGGTTAGATAACGGGCTGTGCAAGTTTAGGGGCGAAGCTCTGAAGGGATAGGGTCCCTCAGGAGGACAGTTTATAGTCGGCTCAACGGACAACATATTTGCTGGGCAATGACGTTGGCCCTATTGCGACGTTGTACGCATGAAAGCAATTAGGGATGGTGTGGCAGCCTGGAAAATCCCGTGGGACCTGCTGGTTCACGGTTAGGGTAGGAGTAAGGTCAGATGTTTGAAGGAGGAGCAGATAGGATGGAAGCAGAAAGACGTAGGAGGGAAGAATGCTTGGATAAGTGGAAAGGAAATATGGAGGACATCGGAGAAGGGAAGAGAGACTTACCCATTTTGGATGGTTGCGTGGGAAGCGAATAGAACCGAAGATTAAGGTGGATCATTACACAACCCAATTTCTGATACCATTGGAAATTTTCAGGCGAAATTAATGACCCTCAGGAAAGATGGAATGTGTCGGAATTACGGTCAGCAATAGACGGCGGGAGCATGTTCTCATGGTATGCGAGGCGTATGAGGGTGAAAGAGGAGAGTTGAGCAGATACATTGCGGAGAGAGGTAGAGCTTTGATGAATCAAAAGAAGTTTCCGAAGAGCTGTGCGACTAATAGGACAGAAGAAGGGAAGAGGACGATAGGGAAAAGATGATGGCAGAAGATTGGTTGTGCAGTGGTAGAAACACTAAGGGTGTTAGGTTAATTATAAGCCAGATTAGTATAAGGACGCAATCCAGTTGGCTGTGCTAGGTAAGTAAAGACTAAGGCATGCTAGGTTAGAGGACTCAGCCTTTTGACTCAGAAATTTTAGCGATAGATAGGACAGAGGGAATCTCACGATAGGTAAGGACTCAGACTTAGTGCCTGAGAAGGTATAAGGTAAAAAAGGTAAGAGGTAAGGCAAATCAGTGTTAAGTTTAGGGTAAGGCATGTTAATGTTAGTGTGCGGTGACTCGGGCTAGTACCTAGATTAGGTAGGTAAGTTAGTCATAGGATAGGATTAGTGAGGTTAGTAGGAAATAGGATTATTGGTAGTGTGTGGTTGACTCGGGCTTTGTTACCCTGAGGTAGGTTAGGTATTAGGTAAGTAGTTAGGGATAGGGTAATGCAATTAGTGTGAGGTGACTCGGGCTTGTTCCCAGAGGTAGTAGGTAAGGTTTTAGGGTAAGTAAGAGGGTATGTGAGGTAGTTAGTTGTTAGTAATAGGACTCAGCCCTTTGGTTAGAGTAGATTAAGGTACAGTATGTTATTTACAGGACTGTAATGTGTGACTGACCATTTGCTTGCTGTTGCAGGTTTCAGCGGCGGCAGAGTCACGAGGAGAGTCAGGGCGCTATGCTGAGGGGGACTCAGATAGGGTTATAAAGAGTACCGATACGCCCATACCCTGTCACGTGCACAGGTGTGGGGACGTTGGGCGACAGAAAGTGGCACAGGGAAAGGAGACAATGTGCTAAGCACAAGTTCACGGAATGGATGATTACATGCATGAGGAACTGACTAAGGAGGCTTTTAGCCTACAGTCAGTGGTGGCGGTGGGGTCCTCTGGGGGCAACCCCATATCATCCGTGTCCTAGTGAAAACAGCCCCTGGGGCCCTACAGGAGTATTTTGGATAACTCCTCCTGTGGAAATAGTACCCAGGCAGCGATCAAAACGTGACAGGAATCAATAACATGTAGACAGGCGCTATCTGTGTGTTAGTCTTTCTCCGCCTCCTCGAGGTCAGGGGCGGGCAACGGAGTAGGGTGTAGTAAGGAGAATTAGCCTTCTGCCATCCCTTTGACAGCTACGAGGTAACAATGGCGACAGTGGTCGGTAAGTGGTTAGGATAAGAAAAGTAGGTAGGCTTATTGTGGACTGCGTTTGTTAGCAGGAGTCCAGTTCGCCAAATAGGGGGCTTGCAGCGGTGAATCCCGTAATCGGAGAAGTTAAGGTTGGTCCCGGCATTTCCCTCTCAACACCGAGGATCGTAGCCACTCCGAGGAGTGAAGCATCCATCAACAGACGTAGAACTACTCCGAGGGGGGAGACTCCATGGCAATACCAAGAGGTTCTCGCCCCATAGGAGGCAGCCCCTCGAAATGGTGTAGGGGTTTATGTGCTAACTACTCGCACAACCTAACAGAGCCCCTTGGTTTTAACAGAGAAGAAGAGAGACTCAAACTCCGCGCACGATACGAAAGACAACGCCCAACTTGAGGCTGCTGGCGTACCGATAGTAATGTACGACTGGCCATGGGAAACAACTAAATGCCACCTGTGCCATTTGTGGTTCACCCTCATCCTTGACGAGGCCCATGCTACGTACCTCAATATTGATATAGGATGTTGCCCACCTGGACTATAATACCAGGGACCTAGACCACGGGGCGATGCGACTCTGCCGCGCGACCCACCATGAAGGGAGAGGACGAAGGACTGAGGAAGATTGGAAACAAGGGGGAAATATAATAATTATAGAAAACATTATAAAAATGGCTGGACAAAGTGACTGGAAAATAGAAAGAAAGTAGAAGAAGAAAATAGAAAAAAAGTAAAGGACACGATAGAAGATGGTGATAAAAATATAGAGAAAAACAAATGTAAAAAGTGCCCACCCTGACGCCGTTAAGAGTACAGGACACCAGCAGCATGGCAATATATTAGACAAACAAAATTTTTTAGCGAACCCACTATTAGTCACCAAAACGAATTGACTGACCTCAAATCGAAATTTTAAAAAAATTTCGAAAAACAAAATGCATGCTTGAAATTTTTGTATCAAAATGCACAAATGGCTACACACAAGAGAACGGAACTTTTCCTCTTGTGCGAAGGGGGAGCTTCTTCCCGACGTGCTAGTCATATTCCGAACACAGATTTAACAGCAGCAACATTGAAAACTTCAACATTCAAAATTAACAAATTGGCTAACAAATACTGTCGCACCTCAGCCAAAGGTGGGGGTGTATTGCGGTTTTGTTCGGAACAATCTTTCGTTTACCCCTGTTCCTGTCGAAAGCACAACTGACAAAGACTTAGAAGTCACAGGGGTAAACGTTTAGAGAAACAAACAGCACAATCCCAGTAATTGGACTGTACAGGTCCCCAAACGGAGATGAAAAACAATTATTTTCCAAATTTGAAAAACTTCTGACTGACATGATAAGGAGGGATTGAAAATTTATCGTCCTTGGGAGATTTTAACATCGATGTCCTAGATATCGATAGTCCCTTGACGAAAACAATTTCGCTGACTTGTTGGGGTCCTTCGGTCTTGTCTGGTCCAATAGACACACCAACAAGGATTACCAGCACTTCAGCGACTGCGATAGATTAACATCATATCAAACTTGACTGACCTCCGGGTGTCTGTGATCAACACAGCCATCTCAGACAACTATGGCCAACAGGCCATTGTGAGTGGTTTCAAACCCAGCACGGGGATCCAATCATACAAACAAACAATCAGAAACACAAAGCCCTCAAACATTTGCTCTTCTAAACTCTTTTCTTTCGAGAAAGAAATGGAACTGTTCTAAATTTTAGAGATCCCGTTAAGTTACAATTCAAAAACTTTGAAGACACTTTTTATTTTCTATCTGAACGTTGAGCTGTCCCCTAAAGACAATCCATGAACAGGCTACAATAAAAAAATGTGAATGGATTACAAGAGGAATTTTGGTTTCAAGGGAGAAATTACGATTTTACTCTGAAATCAACAAGCACTCGAGTGACGAGGCTTTCAAAATTTTTTTTTACAAATTAAAAAGCAGATTTATAAAAAGGTGATCAGAGCTGCAAAAGCATATGACGTCACCAAAAAATTGCTCACGTCAAACAATTTTTCAAAAACGGCATGGGCTATCATCAAAAAATAAAAAGTCCACCAACTGAAAGACAAATTGAGCTTCAGATTGGAAACGATCAAGTCAGCGATGCAGCCAAAGTCGCGAACGCTTTCAATAATTTTTTGCCTCGGTTGGTGCTGACCAAGGATTTAGTCCAAAGCAGCATCAGCCATATTCTACTTTGGTACGGAGCCCAGCAGCTTCCATGGCTCTGGCTCCTACTACAGAGGAGGAAATTACCAGAGTGATGAGAGGATCTTCCTTCAAAAAAATCAAACAATTTTAATCATGTTTCAATGTGGCTTCTTAAGCAATGTGCACAGCACCTGTTGAGGCCGCTTGAACATTTGATAAATCTCTCTCTTCGCTCAGGAATATTTTCTATCTTTCTCTGAAAAAAAGCCAAAATCACCCCGATATTCAAAAAAGGTGACCCCAAATTAGTTCAAAAATTATCGTCCCATCTCAATTTTACCAGTTTTCAGTAAAGTTTGTGAAAAGATCTTCCTCAGTCGACTATTGAATTTTTTGGAAAAACACAACTTACTATCATCAAACCAGTTCGGTTTCCGAAGTGGGGAAGTCGACAATAGACGCAGTCGTTGGGCTGGTCGAGATGATAGTAGAAGGAATTGAAAGTCATAGAGACACACTTAGTGTGACTTATCTAAAGCATTTGACTGCGTATTCCTAATTCACAGAATGGAATATTACGGGATACGAGGAGTGCCACTCTTGTGGCTTGAATCGTATCTCAGTAATATAACACAATTCGTAAAAATTTTCTGACGTACGGTCGGAGGGGGGTGAGCTGGGTTGTGGTGTTCCTCAGGGCTCCATTCTCAGTCCGCTGCTCTTCCTATTGTATGTCAACGATGCTGGCTCATCTTTGCACCAAGGACGAATAGTCCAGTATGCCGATGACACGACTCTCTGTTTCAAAGGAAAATCAAACACACAATTTGAAATGACAACATTCACTGGGCTCAACAACTTAATTACAACATTTCAATAAGCTCAATCTTAAAAGAAACCCGTCAAAACCGGTGTTTGTTCAATTTCGTTTGCGGCCGACCGTCCTTTGAACAAAGTCCTATAGTGATGTTGGAGGAGACTGAGATCGAAGAAGTCTACTCGACTAAATTCCTTGGTATACAACTTGATCGAGGGTTGACACGGGATACTGATGTAGACAACGTTTGTTCAAAATTGTCCTCAGGCATTTATGTTTTGAGGGCAGCTATACCTAATACTACTGCACCCAACTCAGGTTAAACTGGATCCACGGAATTGATATTACCCCACCTGTTCATACGGATGTGGTCCTTGTGGGGGAGGGAGGCTGTGCATAATAACAACATTTCTCTAGAGTGTTTACACTCCAAAAAAAGCCGTTCTCGAACTATTGCAAAACTAACAATGGAGAGAGTCCTTGCCAAGACCAGCATTCAGGAAATCTAAAACTAGTTGACATTACCCCTGCCTAATACAATTCTAGAGACGTCTATGTTTTTTCAAGTCAAAATGCAATCTTATCAGAGGTAGTGATTATACACTGCATATGGAGACTAGAAGGCATGGGGTGGACGAACTACTCGAATCTGGGAGAGGACGAGGACGGTTAGTACATTAGCATTTTGCCTTCTCAGGCAGGAAGGCTCAGTTTGTCAAACAAACTGCCAAATTTCATAAACAAGTGCCGCAATGCCTAAGGCATTTATAAACTCGTCTGAATAAATGTAATTACTCTCAGAAGCTTTTTACAATTAACAGACGAGTTCATGGCACACGCTGTTTGGGGTGACCAACATTAATTTGGCTCTGACTGACGCTGGTGCTAAGAGTGGGGAAAGTCGAATAAAATGAGAAGCTAGGATGGATGGAATAAAATTGTTATGTATGAAAGTAATCCTAGATGTCATGTTTGAATCCAAGAATTTTAAGCTTATTTTCTTCTTTGACAATTTGCTTATAATATCATGTACATGTTCTAAAAGCAATAAAATTATTATTAATTACCCGTTATCGGGGTAGACAGCTATAACGGGCCAATAAAAAAAAAGAAAATCAAATGCATCATCATCTTAGTGATGCACATTGAATGGGTGCGAAATTCCCTCTGTTTCCTATTCTAATATCTAGCGACCACCCACTGCACATGGTAATGGGCTTTGGAAAAAATCAGCGGAGAAAGAAGTATCCTGTTGAGGCTTGGCTCTTAGTCCTGGACACTGTTATAGGAGGACCGTGAGAGATGTTAGCATAAGTGGAAGCTAGTAGTAACCCGTTCCCCGGTGGACATATCTAAATAGCCTTAAAATTTTAGCCCCAATATACCCTCTCCAAAAGCAAACTTATTGATAATTATTTTTATTTTTACGAAACCCGATATGTACTTCTGACTGAAAATTCTCCGACCTTTTTTTTCTAAGTCTAAATTCTTGTATCTCTCGCGTAAATAATAACTTTTTTTCGAAAAACACACTTTGAGAGGTTTTTATTCTTTTTATAATTGGCAGTACACCAATAATTCCGTTTTCATTTTGTTGAAAATAAAACAAATCCGATATGCACCTTCGAGTTTTTGACGAGACATTCCTAGCGCGTGAAAACGGTCTCATGGAGAATTCCAGTTCTCTTATAAGGAATGTTGATGGTGTCGCTAAAGAACGTGAAAAAATAAAAAAAGTTATAAAAAACCCTCCAAAGTACAAGTAGGGGGCCTGTAAAAACACAGGTTACAAAATAATTATTTATTATACCAATTTATTTCGATTTCTGGGTTTTTCTGGGTGATAGCGTCGGCATCTCTCCTCAGTACGCTTAGGCGCAGTGACGGCCTAGGTCCGTGACGGGCGGCTAAGTCTTCTATAGGGGCGTCTTTGGTTAAATATAACCTCGTGAGTAGCCGTTTTAATTCCTACGTCCGCTAGCGCATTAGTGCGGTTTGCCTTTTGAACTAAGCGATTTTACTCAACAACCTCGGGGCGCGGCGTTCCTGCAAGCTTGTGCAAGTACCGCATCACTTCTTGTGTTAAACGCCACGCAAACATGATATCCAGTGTACCCGCGCTACTCCTTAGTTGATCCTACCAGTAGTCTTATGACTATCTCAAAGATTAATGCCATGCCAAATGGGAATTAAGGTTGAAACCGCAAAAAATCAGTCTGATGATTCCTTGGATAGTACAGTCCATTTACTTGGTATAATCTGTGGTTATTCTAGAGCTACGAGCTAATTACAAAGCAAAAACAGATTCCTAAACCAAAAAATGGAAGGGTTGCTTTTATTATATAAAAACCAATCGAGGCACTAGCCCCCGCACTTCTTGGTTGACTGAATTAAACTTTCAGCTGATCGCTCGGCGTCCTCGTACCAGCGTCGCATCTTTCAAATGTACTTATCAACAGGACTGTCGATGGTAGATTCTGTTGCCTACCCATGGTTGTAAACGAGTAAACGTGGAAGTCCAGGATTTGATGTCCGGAGAGGAGGACCTGAGAAAACAGCTACTAAAATCCAAGAGAACACAGCCGGTGCGAAAAAATCCTGACCCACTTCACGGTTCATGGGGAAGGTTGACAGCGACTGTCGAAAAATAACGAATAACGGCACTCATCCCAGAAAGCCTCGTAATCGCAATTAGTACACTTTAAAATCATTTATCGAAGTACCAATTGGGAGTGTTAAGGCTGTAGTCAGAAGCCGCGGTAGTTCCAATCTACAAATAGCGCATATTTAAAGTTGTTGCGGTTTTAAAATTACTTTAGTTGGAACCTGTGTCTTACGATGTTGAGGTTACATCGTTTTACAGTGTTGGCATGTCCCTGTAGGACGACCCTGCCGGTGGCCGGTCCGGGCTTACCAGTGGTGTATCAGGGTTCTCCTGAAGCATCTCGAGGCTTTCCGACCATCCAATTCAATCCTACCGCGGTGCTCTTAATTGATGTGTCCGAACGAGTGGGCCAGGACCTTTTACTTTGAACCCATTTAGAGTGATTAAAGCAGGCTGATATTCCTGCCCCTCCGAACACTGTCTTGCATGGAATAATTGAATATGAATTCGATTATATTGTGTTGGCTTCAAAGAAGAATCCGAAGTAATGATTTAATGGGGACCAGGCGGGGGCATTCGTATTGCCACGTTAAATTCTAAGATGGTCGCAAGACCGTACCTAAGCATTTTGCCAAGTATTTTCCTCGTTAGGGTGCGAAAATGGCGAGGATCTTCATACCCCAATACATGTGAACAAGCCAGAAGCGTCCATTGAAAATAGCCCCCACACACCACAGCCCATATTCCTCTCTTCTTAAGTGCTGTTATTTTCAGTTGCGCGTGCAACCTGGGAACTGCATGATTCCAAATCTTGTCTTCTATGGTAAATTCCCGATTCCGGCTGTCGAGCTGAACTGTGTTAGCTTCTGTTACCACACGCTCCCTTTTAGTTTCAGACCTCTCGGAGAGAACTTGCCCAAGGGTGGAACTAGCATTGTGCCGAGGGCTAAGTTGATCAAAGGGAGTGGCTTGAATCGTCCAAACTCTCCTGGTGCCTTCCAGTTTAAAACATAGTCCTTATCCGATAAGGAGCGGGATAAATGCTTGGGGTGACCTTTAGATCTCCGCTTCTCGCGATAACACAAATGAGTAACAAATATAAACAAAATAAATCAAACCAAACCAGAGAGCTGTAGCAAAACTAATAATGTGGTTGATAAACCACCAAAAAATAGAGGGATCTCAAAATGGGTAGTGGGCCATTACCGTTCCTAACAATCAATAAAGGCAGCGGAATC
>NW_025779361.1:0-51518 GCF_021130785.1 Homalodisca vitripennis
TTTCATTATTTATAACAATTGCGCATCAAATTACATGTAAAGACGTAAAACTACTTATTTTTTACATTTAGATCAGAGTCCATATAATTATTTCAATTAAACTTGAAAAGTGATTGGATTTTTTTTTTTGTGATACTTGGTAGAACATATGAACTAATTTGAAGTATCATACACTTTTTTATAAATTCTGAAAACTAAATAATTGTAAGTCCATTGTATATCCTACTTTGATTGCCGTAGATAGTTTTTGTTTTACACTTTGGAAGTTATAACTACCGCATTTTGTGCGAAACAATTTAAAAAGAATGAAACCGGTTAAAGTTTTAGGTTTTTTTATTGTTTTAAATAAGTTCTTTTTCGTATAATTTTTTTTCATTATATATAAACAGATATTTAAGATAATTTAAATTGTTTTTAGAATTTTTTATTGGCTATGTAGGTAAAAAAATTTACTTTTTGTGTAATAAATAAATATTATTGAAACTTATAAAACCTTCCTAATATATTTACCCTTTTACTAAAAAACAGCACTTCAGAAAATATATTAGAATTACTAATAGTCAAATTTCGCTGATTGCTTTATTCAATCAAAAAAGACATAAACACTTAAGTGACAGTACTTAAGTCCTTAGTAATTGTAAAAAAATTTTCAAATAAAGCATATGTGATTTAGGTGTCACTCACTGATTCCTTTAATTATTCTAAATGGACCCTGACATTGATCAGATTCGATTGGTTTTTTTATTCACAAACAGTTAATTAGGCAAACATAAATAGGTAATGCTTAGAAAATTCAACCTTTCGCTAGTTTTTTCAATAAGTAATATGATAAAATAAGACTGAGGACATTTTTCATGATTTATGAAAGCAAAAAAAATAATTTGAAATGTGTAAAAATTTATTATATTTTATTTAATAAAAAATATATAAATAAAAACAAAACCTACATACAAATTAGCTTATTTATTTATATCATATTAATATAATTTTTTGTTTGATACATTATTTTCCTAATACATTAACACTATACCTTACTACATGTTATTTTAATACTCATTGTTTATTTACTAGAATACGAGATAGCGTATTACTTCCATTAGGCCTAACCACACAGTAGTATGAGGAAACGTTTTAATAACACTAGAAATAATGAAAGCGGTGACAGGTTTATCCTTGGTGGGAGATAAACAGCAAGAAGTAGCCTGAAGTTATAATTAACATGATGAACTTTATGCGGATGTATTACTTTAATGCGGGTTGTGTGTTTATTACATAATTACAATAATGCTTAATACATGTAATCCGGATTTTTAAATTATATGTTTACTATTTTCTTTTTTATAATATATGTACAATAAATAATATTTACTAGTATCAATTTATCCTCTTTCGTTTATTGTAAGTATTCTTTTTCATTTCGCCTGGAAGGATATATTTTACTGTTATTAATTAATATTACGTCAGTAAAAAGTTATATAAATACCATTGTGCTTCATAAGGCTTAAAGTTAAACAGCAAATATATGCGTTTTATATGGTGTACAACGGCTCATAGCATTTAAAAATACCGACACCAACTTTTAAAGTAAGCAGTAAGATGTTTATCCCTTGCTTAACCGTGCTAGAATATACTATTTAAGTAGTATGATCGATTTAATGAGTATAATATTAGACTAGACCACGACGCACAACAGGGGTCTCTAAGAGTATATCAGTGATATGCTATTCAGGGAACACGCAACATAATCTGTTTCGATCCTGGATTTAATGAATTAATAGTTCATGGGAAGGTTCAATTCTTTGCCTGAATTTTTTCTCGACTTTACAGACAATAGTACAGATAACCGAATTGTTTTTAGCACTCTGAGGAATCCCATTAATAAACATATATTAAATCCGAGTGACCAAAATGCATTACTATTTTATTCATTCTTCCTGAAATATATTGACATTGAGAGGTATGCACCACTATCGAAACTCGGTGTTGCATGCATTATATAAAACTTCATGTAAAATTTAACGTTTGTTGTTATTTATAAGTCCCGATATATGCCGTGGACAGACTTATGTCAACATTTTGTTAGTAATCTACGTAAAATGATCACTAAAGATCACCAATCAAAGTGTTAGATTACTGATGCTAAGTAAGTATAAATTCACACTGGATTCGTAGTTAATTCCTATGTATTTGTACAGGTCAAAGAAAAGAAAGGTTCCAGTCAGAGATGGCAGATATTTTTTTCAAGTTGGCTTCTCTCCAGATATAACAATTCGCCACCTTATATTTTCATATAAGCTCGGCCTTTTAGTAAACCTCTCCTGGTTATCGAGTCATATTTACATAAACTTTGACACGTTTACTAACCGCAAATGTTTTCAAGTGTATGATTGTAAGAAGTTTAGATGTCATTTTTAAATATATTAATTATTTAATATTCATGAAAAATTAATGAACCATTTTTTATAGCTGAACCTAATTCAAACTATACAGAAAAAACCATTAGTAAACATTTTAAGAAGAGTTTAATAAATAAACTATTCTACAAACAAACATAGATTTTTTATTAAAATATTTGACGCGTTTTTTGCAACCTGTTTCCTAAAATAATTGATCTAAATATTTTGTAACATTAGAATAGTAATTACAGTCTTACGGAATATGTGGGTTTCATACATCTACGTTTCTATTTCCATTTAATCTTTATCTCATATTATGGAGCTACCCCAAAATATTTTTACAAAGAGAGACTATTTAAGAAAACTGGGATGCCTATGCACACACATAAACAATAAATATCTAAATTGAACGATGTTATTAGATTTATTTAGATTTATGTTATTAGATTAGATTTATTAAACTATGCAGTCATCATAGTTATACTATAAGCAAGTATACAACATTTAAATTTTACCCAAACTGTACATTGGTCTTTGTAAATTATGATTGTAAACTTTCTAAAGAATAAAACGTTCTAAATATGGAAGATTAGTTTGACCTTACAGTATTTAGAAAGGCATTTCTAATCTTGAGATCTAATAAAATATTTAAAACCTTATTGAATCTAACAACATGTATAAATAATAAAAAGTAAAGGTTAATGAGTCAAAAATTATTTATTTTGTATGAATGAAAAGAGCGGTCACATATGCCTCTAATTTTTTTTATTTATTACTAGTAACATAAAGACAAGATAACAATTACAGGCATGTGTTTTCGAACAACAAGAATATGGGAAATAATAATTTTAACTGTTTAAATTGAAGACTTCCTCATATTTACTAGCACAAAAATAAACCCGATAAAATATTATTTCATAAGATCTCAAATGAAATTGAAAACCTCCGAATAGATTGGTATTTGTACAAGAATGAACTTTTTCATAAACAGATTTTTGTAAACAACACAAACGTGTAATTATAATTTAATAATTAAAATAAGTACTTTAGATAACACTACAGGATTTTCTGGGTATATAAGTAGAATATTTGAGTAGTGTACGATATGTACTAAATATATTTACTATATGTGTAGACTAATAGCAAGAAATATATACTACAGAAAAACTTTGTTTCCCCAATAAGAATGAAAAATGTCTCTGTACAATAACACATGCTGTGGTCTAAGCACTTTTATTGCTTGTTAAATCTCTTAGACTTTAATTAAAAAACAGATACAACTTGACGGTAATTGTTTTACAATACTACAAAAAACTATGTTTAAAACACTAGACTTGTTTTCTCTTCTTCAATTTTATATAATTTTACGTTATTAGTGTATATTTAGGTTAGGGCATGCGCGACAAAAATAAGTAAATCATGCTACGGAAGACGTTACGTAATAATTGGGCAAAAAATTTGATCTTGTCATTTTAAATCTTTATATTTCATAGTAGGGCCTATTTATTTGTTTGAAGGTTATTTTTGACGATGGAAGGATTGTGAAGGAAACAGGATTTTTCCGGACATTTGCCATCGTTCATTGAAACAAGAAATCAGTAACACTACGTTTCGAGATTTACAATATGATCTCTTCTTCAGTTAATACCTAACCTAATACATAACTTCAAACTAGGTTAAAATAAACAAATCATATCAAGGGTTGTGGCACGCCTAAGTCAGAAATCACAATCACCAAGTTGTTTGTCAACTTCACTAACTCTAAAAAAAACACCTGAGGAACAGGGTTGACCGGTTTCGTTGTAAGGCCAGTCTTTTACTCAGGAAAATTCCTCCCACAAAACCCAATTTGACAATAGAGGTGAAAAAGGCCATGTCGATCCTTGGGAAAGACCACACGGTCAAAATATTACCTGCCGATAAAGGCAATTGCTACTGTTGTACTTGACTCAGTAGCGTATTAAGAAAAGATTTCGGATACTTTAAATACTGGCAAATAATTCAATTTTAAATAAAGACGACTGAAAGCACAAAGAATTTTTTTCAGATAAATTTAGATCTAAATTTAACTCCTCACCATTCCAAAATCTCCCATATGTAAGGGCCTTCCCAAAAATCCACAAACCTACCATCCCTGTCCGGAAAAAATCCTGTTTCCTTCAGTGCCTATTTTCTTAAGCTTTAGTTATACTTAAAGAAGTAGAGATTTCAGTAAAACCTTATTATATGTTTACATAACCGAAGACCAAACTTTACAAAATTATGTTATCAATTTAAACTATCCCATTGTTTATAATTAGGAAACTAAAGTCAATATTGTACAATATCAAATCTTATTTTCCGTCTTTCTAATAAAAAATGTTTTCATCTATACTGTAATATTAAAGCATCTTGCCAGTGCTTGTTTATCTAATTTTTTAAATGTGAAGGGAAAGGAAATGGCAAAATATCTAGTAATATCTTAATCAACGAAAACTAAATCTAAAAACACCAATATAAATTGGTGGTCTGCGTTACTTTGACAAAAAAATTGTCGAAACTAGAAGATACCAATAGAATTTTGTATTTTTTTCTGTTTTAGATTCTAATGAATGGACATTTACAAGAAATGCACAAACAGGAGTTGCAGTTCAGAGTTCACAAAAATTTTTATTTTCAAAATTAAATAGTTCACAAAAATAAATTACATGTCCTATAAAAATAACGCGTGGAATATAAAATTAATGTTCTTTTTAATATTTTGTTATTGTAAAATACAGTTGGTAAAGTATATTCAACAGAATATCCAGTTATCCTTTGGCAGAGGGTGGACTTACATTTATTTAAAACAAAATGTTTCAAAATGTGACATAAATCAAACCAAAACAATTAACAGTAGAATGCTTATCAAATAGAAAGACTAATTCGGCAGATTTAAAGTATATAAGTAAATAATACATGATTAAGTACACAAATGAATCAAAGTGTAATAAATTTATTAAGTTATGAAACAAACAATGTCAAACACTTTATCTTGACAGTAGACAATTAATAGTAAAATTCATGTACAAGATAAAATAACAGTTAAAAAATATGACATATATATTCAGATATTGGTACAAATTTAACAAATCAAAGGGCCACCAAGTCCAATAAAAATTCAACAGAAAATGATATAATATAAAATATACACAACAGTAAAAATTAAATAATACATCGATCTAACAAAGAATTTAAACTATAACATCCCCACAACAGACATATGATAACAAAATCTGTAATATATATCAATATTTAAACTACGAGATAAACTATATGTAATGTGACAAAAAAAATTAGAATAGAGCAATTGAAAATTTCTGTAATTGAGATGATCTTGTATTAACTATATTCTTTTAAATGTTAATACTGTCTAAAATTTTTTTGGATGTAATTAAAACAATGATAGTCATAAAGATGATTAAAAGTTAAACCGTTGCAGTGACACTTGCATTCCCCTCTCTTTTAAACGCTAATGTTCATTTAGTTTACACAACTAGTTATACAAATTATTATACTTGCATAACTCCCAACTATAACACACACATAACAAGGTGTTGATCAATATAGCGAATCTACTTTTTGGTCAGCAACCAGCATAAATGTATAAACCTGAATGTGGCGAAGGCCACAATTGTACAATACAATTTGTCACAGATGTATAAATCAATAATCTAGATGTGCACAATGAATAATTCTAACAAAAATGGTGTTATGCATGTTAAGAGTTTTAATAACGAAGTGGGCAAACGGCCCACTACGATGATACCTTAGACAGCATACTATACTTGCCAGAATACTGGTGGTGAGCTTAATAAATATTTAACTAGGTAAAATAAGTAGAGTAACACTCTCTATTGCACATTTGATTAAACTACATTACGACTATAGCAAACTAATGTAAATCGACCCTAACCAAGCGCACCCTTAAAACTATCCTCTACAGCCCACGTACTTGTACTATCTTCTAATTTAGAAGCTGGGACTTGTGATTATTAATTTATTAGAGAGTTATTAATTTTTGATTTTCGCTAAATTAAAATATTTACAAAATTATATCTTGAAAACTCAAGGTAATCAAGGTCGGAACAAGTAATTTCTAAATGGTGCTTTACTTTGAAAGAGGTTTACAGATATAAAAAAGTTTCTCTTTGTTTGGAAAAAATTACTATGTTATCTATTTTACTATGGTAATGAGCTCATTGGCTCGTGTTTCCTTAAACTAAAGTAATGCTTAATTTTTATGTCAGATGGATAATATGAAATGCACGGAAATTTAAAGTTAGAGATAATACACTTTAACGTAAATGAAATTCTGTTCTGTCCACTCAAGTCACGTCTCATTATCTGGGGAAAGTGACATGAGAGCAATAGCATTGAAATGTAAAAAAAATACTCTTCCATCAGATGTATATTCTGCTGGAGTGATATTGACAGTGGGATATAACAACATTTTATCTGTCAATATATGTCAGTTCTGTCCACTGGAGTCATGTATGTATCTGTCTGAAGTGAACACTTCTGTTGATCTACATTTATATATTTTATGTTTTTTACAATATAAGAACATATCACAGTATTACTTAATTTATAATTACATAAATGCCATATTTATATTAGCAAACATAAAATTAATTACGATAATTTTATATAGTAATTGTTCTGTAAATAAACACTTCAATTAACGAAGCGTAATGCTATAGTTTATTAAAACCACGTAACTTTAATCATTATAGCATTTAAGTCAAGGAAAGCTACATTATAGTGGCGTATAAGCTTTACGTAAATGGTTAAAGTAAAAGTAGAACAGTTATTATTTGAACAGTAGTATGCGTTACAATATCGTTACTTTCCTTTACAATGACCACAAATACAGTCTAAACGTCTCCTAAGTTACCTGTGAGTCTCTAGCCTATAAAATAAATCTCCATCTATAAATATTTCCTAGGAGTTTAAACTATTGGCGTAAGAAAGCGTGTAATGTAGCATTTCTCAGCAAGGGTTGTCCGGTATTTTAAAATAATTTACATCATCTTAAAATATTCTCGTTATTTCCTGGAAGCACATAGGCTTAAGTTCCTGGAAGGCTGTCGTTAGTTATTTGTAACTAACAACTGAGATATCGCTAAGAGTAACAGAGAGATAGAAGAATTCCATATCCTCAAATCCATCCGTATCGTATTTTCTTTCTCTGATGTTGAGATAGTTAAAAAACATGGTGAAAAAATGTATATATTGTTGCAAAACAGCACGGATGTTTAATAAAGGGATATGTTACATTTTATTAACGGATTGTCAAATAATAATAACGGATTGATGAATTAATAATGATTTTACGTTTAAAGCTCCCAAAAACCCGCTTCAAACGCTGTTTCAAGTCAAATACTTATAATAATATAAACTTACTTTCGGTATATAACCTGGAAACCACACAATAACAAGGCTGACTTTAGAACGAAGTGGGCGATGCAGAATGCAGGATGAGTGGTACTTTTTATGTCTAAGTGGGAGATTGATGCGGTATATATGTGAAAACTTTAGAGCGTATTGACGTTTGATATTCAAATTAATATTTCAACTGCATAAAATAAATGACTATTTATATATAAACGTATCTATTATATAAAAATGAAACTGTTCGTGTGTAACAGCATCACTCACAAACGGCTGGACGGATTCGCCTAATTTTTTTTTTAATTTGTTCGTCTTGATCTGTAGAAGGTTATAGGATACTTTTATCCCTTTCCCGATTCAGGATTCCGCCCCACTGGTTACAGAAATACCCGTAAGAAATGCATTGCAGCAAACATATGTTATTAAGTGAAAGAGTCTTTTCAAATTTTTAATCAGCTGTTCTTTGTAAACATATATAATGCGACAAAAAATATATTTATATATAATTTAATTACTACACTTATAGTTTTAAAGCATAGAGTAAGCTTAAGAGAAACGACAAATTTTGTTTTAAACTGTTTCTGCAATCACTGTTAAACATAGACTTTACTATCCAGATAATACAATTCAAATTTGACGTAAAAATTCACCTTTAACTGCAATATTTATTTAATATAAACCATGCTCATGCTTGATCAGAAGAGCAATGCAGATATCATAATTACTATCTTACGTTGGCTACAAATATAAAGAATGTTATAAAATCAACCTTAGTTGTTTTTTTTTTTTGACAGAAGTATCAGGAATGTGGTACATACCTTCATAATGCGCCCAAGAAGCTCACGAAGGAACGACTATCAATTATCTCAGCAATGTTTAGAATGTGATAGAAAATGAATAAGTGAATATAGTGTACTGTTTTCAACGGAAATTGCGTGCGAAGCCGCGGGAAACTTATTGAAATGCGCAGCGAAGCGCGCCGGGTCCGCTAGTATTATTTTATTAAAGTATACTACTTAATACTCTTACGGGTATTATCAGGTATAATAATATCATTTATCAACGCATTCCTGATATTGGTAATAGTATCTATAAGATTCGCCCATCATCATCACTGAAACATTTATACCGTCAAAATAATTTAACGGTAAATATAGATTTGGTAACTCATTCAATCTTCTCCACCACCGTTTCCTCTACTCTAACTCTTAAATCACTTGATCCTTATAACCTAAACTTTTGATAACTTGTTTTTTAGGCTTAATTGATTTAGAGAGTTTAGAGTTTAACAAAACTTGTATATTTTTGTTCAGTATATTAGTTGTGTAATACATTATTTAACAATTTATAAAATACATAGAAAAAGGAGTAAGTTAACTTTACCTGTACGAAACTTACGGGTATGACTGAAACAAAAGATTTCATTTATTAATATAATCATGAAGAGACTCGATTGGTTGTTTTAGTATATACTAGTAAGATTAAATATTATTTGCTTTCGTTTTAACCTCATAAGACATTTTAGTAATATAGTATTTAGGTTATTTGTTTGTACATGAAACGGAAGAAGGAATTGTTGGCAGAATAGAGATTCCTTTATTAATATAGGATTTATATAAATATATTTATTCCTAAAACAGCCTTATAGTGAACTTATAAGATAATTTTTTGTAACAAGGATAGTTTTTGTAATAAAAGTGTGACAGTGATTTGGAAAACCAATATCCTGTTACGTGATTGTGTGTTCGAATAAGGAAATGTCAAAGACATGGGTGAAATATTCCTTCCTTCAGGACATCCTACAATACTTTTCAGAATTTACAACCTCATATTTTCTCGACTGTTTGAAATAAGTTTCCTCTGTTCTTTACAAAAACCTACGCAAGCTATTTTTAACCCATCCAGGATTATGAGTTGTTATAGCAAAAAAAGTTAACTATTAAATACGATGTTACGATCAATTTATTAATTACGAAAGCCTCAATAAAATCCAAAGTCACAACAGAATTGATTGTGTATTAAAATATGTTGTGATAGATAATTATATTTCATTGTGAGTTTTTACCCGTAGAAAAAAATTATTAAATGTTTTCATTAAATATCAAATGTATATACAGGGGTGCTGAAAAGTCCCGGGACGGTCTAATAACTTTTGAACTAATTACAATATAAGAACCAAAATTTACATCAAGCTTTTGCTCATAAAAAACTATTATTTTATGTATTTCACCATGATATCCTGCTTATGGGGGACGTCCCGCTAGGGTTTGGTGAAAATTCTTAAATAGAAGCATAGGTCGAGTCATACATCAAATTAAAGCTCTTTTAATTAGAAACATTTTGGCGAAAATCCGACGTAAAACAGTTGACGCATTACAAAATGGCGGACACTCAAATATTATAAAACATAGAATTTTTCAAATGCAAACATTCTGGTTGTTAGAGAAAACTGAGACACTTAATCTTTTATTTTACTCCTTTTACTTCAAATCACTTACCAAAACAGTTATAACAAATGTTCAAAGTGTTTGACTTCAGTTTGCTGACAATATCCCAATCGATTGTAGAACGCTGATATCGCATTGTTTAAAGCTTGGACAGGAACGGTCTCTCTGAGCTTCTCTTACAATAAGGTTTCTCAACTCATCCAAATTTTGAGGTTTTGTTTTAAACACTTTTTCTTTGAGGTAGCCCCAAAAGAAGTAGTCTAAAGGCGACAAATCTGGAGAACGGGCAGGCCATTCTATTGTTCCCCTTCTAACCAATCCACTTATGTGGAAAGATATTGTCTAAAAAATGTCTTACATGTACGCCATAATGTGTAGGGGCTCCATCTTGCTGAAACCAGATATTTTCATTAAACAGATGCCTTACCTTGTAATCCCGATCAAGAAAATACAAATCCGGATCAACACAGGTCTCGGAAACTTACTTTGGTCAAAAAAGCCTGTATTTCTAGTCCTTGTCATATATTTCAGGTCTAAGTTATTTCCAGTACCACAGTAGAGTTTGCCCTTGTTGTTCTTACGAAGAAAATATATATATATACTTACATAGGACCGAGATTCCTACTTCGGTTGAAAAGTGACTACTTAAGTACGTTCAAATTCACTTATGTCACCGGTTAGCTTGCCATATTGCCTCAATTAAAATACTATATACGTTCGATTATATAGTTCTCGGAAATCTATTTTGGTAAAAATCGTGTTGTCATAGTTGTGTTTGCTAGGACTGAAAAGCCTATTACGACCTAGGGGGAAGTCCTACCTACTTTTTATGTACTTCCGTTATAAAGGGTAAATCCTTTTTTCCGTAAGCCATTGTTAAAATGTAATATCATAATGTCAAGGATGCCCACTAGTTTAAAGTACCTTATGTGAAAACATTCATAACTTTGTTCATTAAGGATAGTTTTATAACAGTATTGAATGAATTAGATTTTTATATTCGTCACTGGCGCAATCTACAGTAAAATTTATATATAAACTAGCTGTTTTCCCGCGGCTTTTCGTAAGCTTCGTCCGTGTATGTGCACTTCTGATTCAAGTGAATATATTTCCAATGCCCATGTTGAGTTTGCCTTGTTGCAACGATCAAGAAAAAAGTGTATGTTTAATAGTACATTGTACATGCACTTTATTATAATGCGGCCTAACACTCAAGCTTTAAGTTCAACCAGAAATGTATCTTAAAGACAATAATATGTATCATAACTTATCACCTTCAAATAGTGTTACACGTAATTGTTTCGTAATTGCAGTTTAAATTGTGCAGGCGCTTTGAAAACTTTGATCCTTTGCAATGCTATATGGTGGCTAGTTACAATAATGAGCGTAGTGCATAAACCTTCTCCATAGA
This sequence comes from Homalodisca vitripennis, assembly GCF_021130785.1. Classification (NCBI taxonomy): domain Eukaryota; kingdom Metazoa; phylum Arthropoda; class Insecta; order Hemiptera; family Cicadellidae; genus Homalodisca; species Homalodisca vitripennis. Next base: position 11,667 of record NW_025779361.1, read on the forward strand.
AAAATAACATATACATACACATTTTCATAATCATCGGTTAAATGGTTTACGATTCCATAAAGGACAAACACACAAACATTCATTTATATCTATATATTTTATTTACTATCTGCAGTACACTACCGATCAAGCACTGTTTTACTTATTATTGATAAAATTTAAAAGGTCCTCCTCCGTAGACTAATGGTTATAGTCTCGGCTCTCTAACTGAGAGATCACGGGTTCAAATCCCGGGGAGGGCCAATCATGTAATAAAACCAGTGAACATCGCAGCCTACATAGCAGAAGCTGAGGCTTAAAAAAAAAAAAATTAAAACTAAACATATGTTTCAGAAATTTTGTCGAAATATAGCTGTCAAGAGCTGTTTAGTGCCAGTTTAATTTGAATTATGAAACGACATCACATTAGAAACCTAAAAAATAACAGTATTTCTCCACTATTTAATGGATGTTATCATACATAAAAACCTTCCTCTTGAATCACTATATCTATTATAAAAACCGCATCAAAATCCGTTGCGTAGTTTTAATGATTTAAGCATACAATGGGACATAGGGACAGAGAAAGCTACTTTGTTATAATACTATGTAATGATAAGTTGTCTAATAGACAACGTGCGGACATATTGACAGACAGACTGAAAGTTTTCGAGTCGCTTGGCTGATAGTCCTTTGATGACGTTCAACAAATTTGTGAAAACGTGAAAAACCCTAACTAATATTTATTTTTGTTCTACTGGTCGTATATTTATACGAGTATTCACTTCATTTAGTATCAGTAAGTACTTGCGCTGCTTTTAGAATATGTTTATATAATTCAACCAAGAAAGAAATATTACAGTTTCAATCCACCGAAAAATATTTGTTTTTAAAAGAAAAGTTTTACCTTAATGTAAGAGAGAAAAACATACCTTGCAATTAAATACTTATTAGTAACTCAAAAACATACTGAAACAAGTTTGGCCGAAGTTTATAATGAGAGGAACTTTTTAATGCAGGAATACAGAGGCTTCTGTTTAAAATATCTCTCTTATTTTCACTCTTTTATAAGGTTCTCTTATCGTTAAACATTTTAGCGAAAACCCTTAAAACAGCAGTATTGACCTCCGACGCACATGATAATTACATTAACCTAATAGTAGTTATAACACTACTATTTTTAAAATAAAAATATCCATGTGGATTTATCTTTTAATGAGAATTCGGTTGGTGTTTAAAAAGATCTTTCTAATGTTCATATATTTTATTCGGTTCTCATTTATATATTATTTACGTTTTCCCTAACACGAATAATTTTTCAAATGCTTCTATAAATGTAGATAGAATATGTTTTTTTAGTTTAAAAGGTACTAACACAATATAGGCTCCATTTATATCAGATTTTACTTTTACTGAGACTAATCATAGATTATAGAAAAAATTTTTACAAATTTATTCTTTACATATAATATTAAATACATATTTGACGTTATTTTAAAACACCTAAGCCAAAGAAGTAGTTTTAAATAAACATTTACTTAGTATTTATTCCATGAATATAATACAAACATAATATTAAATATAATAAAAAGTCAGTCTGAAACATGTTTATCTAATATTTATTCTTTGAAAGTACATCAAACGCAATGTTTGGCGATATTTTAGCTATATCATATATTCCTTATTTCATGAAAGTGCACTGTAAGTTACGTCAAATCGTATATGCCTGAAATAGTTTTAAATATATTGAAAATGTTAAGGGCCGTGTAATTAAGTTAGGGTTAATATTAATGATTTGTGAATATTAATATGTTTCTGCAATAGTAGTAAAGTTCTGTTCTGGCATTGGGAAACTGGCGGTGTAGTAGTAATTAAAAAAAAACATGAAAAATATGCTTTTAGGTAAATAGGACAAGTTAGGAGTATTAACAAAATAACAGTGTTACGATGTTTCTCTGAGTATTAAAAAATAGTTACGCATTATAAAATTGCGTAGTATCAACATCTAAAATGTACGTCTTGTTAATGAGATTACATTGGAGATAATGAGTCAAGGATTTGACTCCACATAAAAATCAAGTCATCAGCATTACTGTGTTGAGTTACTGACATCCTAGTGAAGCTTAGGGACAGTGATGGATACTGGGATCACGTGACCTCAATTTTGTAACGTACATCCATAACCAAATTCTTGAATCATTACTTTGATATATGCTCTGGAAGCAATTCCTCATGAATCTTAATGAAATTATATGTACATTTTTTTGTGATTTTCAACTCCTAAGTAAAAGTGTAGTATGTTTAATTTTATTACTGGTACCTTAACTGTAAAATATATGCCTGTAATCATTTTTTAATAGTATGACAGAGCGTTTGGTATTGTTGATATGATTAACAATGTTATATTTTTTCTGTTTCTTTGTAGCTTGAGAAGCATTTTTCTGATTGAATATTATCGTAATTTTGTTTCTAGAATGTATTGTAAATAAATAGTAAACCCAATAGCAATAAACCCCAGATGTTTCCGGTTATGGTTATTTAAATATAGGGTACATGTAGGGCGTTATTAACATTTTTGTATAGAATATTCTTCTATCATGGGCTGAGCGTCGGCAAAGAATACCACTCAATGGGATTAACAATTTTCATTTCTGTCAGTATGTCCTAATGGTATTTCAAAAACTAACTGACTTTAGACCTTTCCATATACCTTCATTTCTACTTGAACAATATTGAGTTTAACGATGGCAAATTTGTTTACATTTCGCTGAAATTTTGTGACCATTTTTATTGGATACCTAAAATTTTAAAATAAACCTAATAATGAAGATTATTGGAATAAATAAACATGTTAATAATGTGAATATATTTATATGGATTTTAACTTATCAGACAGTACAATATGTAGCATAAGCACTCGGTATAATCATTAGGGACATAATGTATGAACGTAAAAATAATTTTATTAAAGACTCTTATTATTTAAGCACTGTTATGTAACCTAAATTATTGAAGACAACTTTAAAAATAATAATTAATAATAAAATATTTATCCTTATATTTTATACAAGCACAATTCAAAATAGATAATTTTGTTTTTCTTGAGAGTGCAATTTTTGCTGAATATCACTCTATAGGCTGGCAGAATTTATTTTTAACTTCCGAGGGTATGTAAAAACCTCTTATATGTACTATTGTCTATCTGTCTATCTCTTGAGTAAATCTTGAAATAAAATTACCTATATACTTAAATGTTTTATATGCAATCTTGTTGAAGCTTGTTATGGTTGCGATGCGGTATACTCCTTCATTGTGGCTCCTAAAGGTGGTAAAAGCTATATTGTTATTGTTTCTTTAGGTACAACATTTGAATGTAAATAAACGGGATATAAAATAAATTAATCATAATTATCAAGTATTTAATTAATAAAATATCACAAATAATAACTTTTATGAAGAACTTTCAAATATTTGAATTTAGTGTAATATAATGCTATTCTACATTGCTTAGCAGATTTCCAGTCTTAAATAAAATTTCCGGCTTGCTGTCCATTCTAAAAAACCTATCCTGCTTCCTTTTAAAAATTAACTAATGTGCAAAACATAGCACATACATACATAGAAAAGAAAAGAACACCAATAAACAATATTGTCAATAGCGTATTTTTTAATGCACTGTGTAACCTGTGTACCTATTCAAATAAGCTTTTTCTCTACCATACGTAATGAACTCCAGTTTCTAACGTCTCGAACCACTAGTTTATCTTGCTACACGTTATTAACTCTGAGCAAGACAGCACGAACCGAGACGCTTTGTTATAAAGTGACGTTGCGAGACATTGACATATTGTGACGTGAGTTGAACATAGAACATTTCATTTAGAAGAATTGTATAATAGGACAACATTTCCTGCAATAGTGCTAATAAAATGTTAATAATTTAAAACTGATAGAACTTTACAATTCCTTATTAAATAACATGTGAAACAGATTAAATATTTAAAAAAAAACACGTCTTTGAATTTGACAAGGTTAACTGTTATTGCGGCACTTGATACAGTTAATAGGTTTAAACCCGCACATTTATTTTATAGAAGGTTAAATGTTTTATCAAACATTAATTGCACAACAATGCAATATATGCACAAACATACCTTTTAATATGAGCGGAGTGAAAAAATGTTTTCTTTCTTACATACTTTCTTGCATATATTTGCTGGAAGCTTGCATATTTGATAGTAATTTGATTTAAAACCCGTAAATTGTTACAGATACAATGCGTATGGTAAAGAGGTAAAGATATATGTATATATATCTTTACCTCTTTACCATACGCATTGTATCTGTAACAGTTACATATATATATATATATATATATATATATATATATATATATATATATATATATATATACAAGTGAAACAGACTTTTTATAAGTGAAAGCGTTAGTTCGTTTGCTCGGTCCATGAAACGATATAAAAATTTTTCTATTTAATCTCAATGCTTAAATTATTGACGTATTTGCCTTATATATATATATATATATATATATATATATATATATATATATATATATATATATATATATATATATATATATACTTATATGTAGTAATATGAAACTAATTTCATTCATTAAATTACATGATAATGTAAACTTTCTTTATATATAATTCAAAATGTTTTATTTTATACTAAATAATATTTACTCGTAAGAAGTGCTTAAAAAGGTATAAATTAAAATAACTATTAACAACCAATGATTGAAGCTTATAAATAAAAAAACATTCTTTGTTGTTAATATTATTGGAAACAACAATACCTACATCTTTTCAGTATATTTCTTCATTTTGTTATTATTAAATATTTGCACTCATCGCTTAATACATATATTACCTACAAATTGTAACTACGTGTATATCGTATGTGACAAGTTTGCTTGTATTACAAAATGCACCCAAGTACTGAAACTTGTGATGAGATTTGAAACTTTCATGCATAACAGAAACATGACCTTTAAGCTTCTTAGTACTTTGTTTAAATAAAGAAGGGTGATAGAAAACTGGTCTCTTCTTTTAAAGAACATAAGTTATTTCATTGAAGATATCTAACTTTCACGCGTTTAGAGATAACTAATGATAAGTTTATAAACTATATAGCTTCTCTTAGTTCCTGATGAATTATAGTAATTTATGGGACCTTTCGTAATAGATGGTTATTTATAATAATACTAACTGAAGTACACATTTTACTGGACCTAATTCGATGTAAACATGTCTATTGCAGCCCTGCTACCTTCAGCTGATTTATGATTGCAACCACAGCTTTGTTCTAGTTATGCAACTCTATGACTTAGCTCCAATCCAAATCTAAGTGTGCAATTGTGTACAAATCTAAAACTCATCCTCAAACAATTCGGAGTAACACCATCCAGTACTGAGGAATCTGTTATATTGTGGCAACTTCATAGCATGATTGACCATTAATCATTGCATATGCGTTGGCTTTACTTCATTATCCCTTGCAACGGTAGATAGGCTGTACAATGCTATCGTGTTTTTAATAACTACATTTATAGAAGTCACTTAAAGCTGTTGAACAAAGGAAACACTTTTCATCACTTTACGACGGCAAAGAGCTACGACTCTTTAATGACTTTTAGAATGATAAATGGTTCGCTTTCAAGGAGCTTTTCATTAACCTCTATTGTGAACTAACGATAGAGATAAAGGAACTGTATAATGCAATCCAGGTTTAAGTACTTGAAAACTTCAATGTATATTGTTGTCATGAATCCGGGAGAATTAACAGGTTATTATTACTAAGGTAAAATGTTACTGGATGAAAAAAATACTTATTATTATTGGTAACACTACTCAAGTATTGACTACATATTGCAATGTATTTTAACCCTTTATTACCATTTACGTAATATAGCATAACAAGAAATAATATTTATTATCTATAGATCAATAAGAATTCTGCATTGAATTTTACGAAATACAATATTAAATATAAGTAATATAATGAATAAACTTTTCCCGTTAGCTCCTAAAGCTAAAATATAATACAATATACGATTCTGTTAAAATAAAAAGGTTACTTTCAGTATAGCTATTCATGAAATTTAAAGGCTATATTAAAGTGAGTAGGTAAATATTTGAATACCCATTAGGATTATATAGTTTTCTAACTTATCACTATATCCCTTTTTGTAATTACAACATGACTTGTACTTATAAACGTAAACATTGTTCATATTAATCAAAATGAATTTTTATATCTAAAAACAATGAAGTAATGTAAACTATTCGTAATAAAAAACGAAGGATATGTATTATCTGTGGATGAATATGGGTAGGAAATTCAATAATAATAATAACAACGCAAAACGGTAGTACCGATAAAATCAATATACTGTACATGTTAAAAAATAATGGTAAAATCTACGCAATAAAAATTATTTAGTTTTATAATTTTTTAATTTAGGTGTGTGTATCTATGTATCATCATGTTTAAGGCCACATACTAAATGAATCGTTAAAAAATTGGCAATAACGTTGTACAAGTAAATAAAAAGTCAAATTTGGCCGTTGGGGTCAACTGGACCAAGAGCGGTGGAGCATTATAAAAGTGGTATATTACCTGTGTTGAAACTTGTGCGGTTCAAATCAGGAACGAAAGCTTTATTCAGTAATTTTTAGGCTTTTAGAAGCCTTTAAATGGAGTTTAAATCCATTATAAGAGTTATTATCTGCTGCATTCTACACATATGAACTTATTAGGTCATTATTAACTCCCATATCTTGAAGTTTGCTGCTAGTGATGATCCCTTCCTGGATATTTATGAGATTGCACAACTCTAAATGATACCCCAGTTCAATATTCCTGATATAGGTTTTACTGGCATATATAGTTCAGCCAGATAAATTATATTTATACAAACTAAAATTACATTTAGTTAGAACAGAGTACATTCATACTTTTTATTAATGAATATTAATTATTCATATTTTAACTTATACTGGGGTTTAACTTAGAACACACACAAAAAAACACACACACACACACACACATATATATATATATATATATATATATATATATATATATATATATATATATATATATATATCAATGAACCGTTTATTTTTTCACGTAAAGGTACATGCTTATTTCATATATTAAAACTCAAGTATTTAAACTACACAATAATTTTAATGTCCTAAACCTATGTTTTGTCAAATAGCATTTATTATATTTTTTGCGTACATATGTTAAATAATACAAGTATCTTTGATATATGAATTTAATTCCTGATTACAAATATAGTGCTCAAAGTTTATTATACTTTAGAAGAAGAAACTACTTGAAAACCCAAACATATATCTTATTTAGTAATTTGTTCTGTGACATAAATTATATTCGTGTTTCTAACATTAGACAGCGGTAATTTGTATAGTCATTATTTTTCATTAAGTGAGAGTTAAACTACTATGTAGTGAGGTTTAAAATGTCCTCCATAGAGGAACAAGATAATTATTGCATAATTACTAGATAAAACCAACATTTTACTTGGATAATTACTGGGAAGTCAGAATCCGTTAGAAGTACGAAAGAGATTGAAAATCACACCTTGATTTTTTCGAAATGAATCAAGGGACACACCCCAGGCAACCTCTAATTACAGTTGGTTTTTATCGCCAAACATTTGTCTTTCAATTTGTGTCAAGTCTGGAACAGCTTCTGGTTCATTTCTTCGCTCTCCCTTTTCTTGACTTAGGCAATGTATTATATCCGCCCATAACCTATTTCATAACCATCGTTTTCTGTACAAAATAATTAATAGGATTAAATCATGAATTAAATATAATGGTACGAAATTTGTCTGAAAATAACATTGATCGCATAACAATTTTTTTCTATCGTTACTAATTAAAATATAGAACTAAATATCTTTATATTAATTTTTTTTTAATTTTATTACACCGTTTTAAATGTTACCATATACAATTTTTAAAATAGACAGGGAATATAAAAAACAATGAATTTTTTACTCGTCAAAAAATGTATCATTGCTGTTTCATTTATTACTTTATTAACGTTAAATTGAATCGAAAAAAGTAAAATTGCGGAGAAATGTGTTGTCCGATTGGTGTATTGCTTGGTCTTCTAAGACTGTGATAGCAAATATATAGAAACGAACAAAAACAAAAACTTAAAGTTTATGAAAAATACAAATGCATTATCACTTGCATTTTAAGTTCATGAACTAAAATGTTAATAAAATTTTGTTCCAAATAACCATTAAGTTACAGTATCAAAACAAATTATTTATAATAATTTATAACAAATTATATATATATAAATATATATAAAAGTTATTATAATAATGTTTTAACTCCATTCAAACGTTTTTTAAAACCCTAAACATTACTGAATAAAGCTTTCCTTCCTAATTTGACAGTAAAATAATCAAATTCATTTTGATACAAATTTTAAGAAAATCTTTTTACAAATAAGAGAGAAAGAAAAGGCGTGAAACACGCCCGAACACTTTTTAGAGTCCAGACATGAAGAAAAGAACCAAGCCATTTTCTCTGCACAGGAAATCATTCACGAGATCTACTCAGAGAATTCAAAAGCACTATTACTCCTGACACCAACACAGACTAATATCAGATATTCGATTGTTATTTTCTTCTAACAAAAATCTACTTAATGAGTTTGAATGGGAAGATTAAACAACGAATATTTCCGCATGTTGTATTACATTGTAGGTAAATTTTTATAGACAAAATTTAAAGATTTGTTACAGACACAATAGATACACAGATAGCACGAGTTTTCCGCGTACTGATATCCTGTTGTCTGATGTTCCTGTTTAGATAAACGGCTCAAGGGACAACTGTAGGTCCCGGTAGACACATCATGTACACAGATAGCACGAGTTTCCGCGTACTGATATCTTATAGTCATATGTTACTGTTTAAATATACTACCCGAGGCTATTGTAGGTCCCGGTAGATACATAACTTACGCAAATAGCACATGTATCCGCATAATGATATCCTATAGTCATATGTTACTGTTTAGATAAACTACTCGAGGCTATTGTAGGTCCCAATAGCAAATAACGTACGCAAATAGCACATGTATCCGCATAGTGATATATTATAGTCATATGTTACTGTTTAGATATACTACTCGAGGGTATTGTAGGTCCCAGTAGCAAATAACTTACGCAGATAGCACAAGTCACCGCATACCGATATCCTATTGTCAGATGTTACTGTGTTAGATAAACTGCTCAAGGGTATTGTAGGTCCCAATAGACACATCACTTACACAGATAGCACAAGTCAACCGCATACCGATATCCTATGGTCAGATGTTACTGTTTAGATAAACTGCTCAAGGGTATTGTAGGTCCCAATAGCAAATTAACTTACGCAGATAGCACATGTATCCGCATAGTGATATATTATAGTCATATGTTACGGTTTAGATATACTACTCGAGGGTATTGTAGGTCCCAGTAGCAAATAACTTACGCAGATAGCACAAGTCACCGCATACCGATATCCTATTGTCAGATGTTACTGTTTTAGGTTATACTACTCAGAGGGTATTGTAGGTCCCAATAGACACATCACTTACACATATAGCACAAGTCACCGCATACCGATATTCCTATTTGTCAGATGTTACTGTTTAGAATAAACTGCTCAAGGGTGTTGTAGGTCCCAATTGACACATCACTTACACAGATAGGACGAGCCTCCACATACTGATATCCTATTGTCAGATGTACTATTAGGTAAACTGCCCGAGGCTATTGTAGGTCCTAATAAACACATCACTTGCACAGATAGCACGAGCCTTCGCATACTGATATCCTATCGTCAGATTTTACTGTTTAGAATAAACTGCTCGAGGGTATTGTAGGTCCCAATAGACACATCACTTACACAGATAGCACAAGTCACCGCATACCGACATCCTATAGTCAGATGTTACTGTTTATATAGACTGCTCGAGGGTATTGTAGGTCCCAATAGACACATCACTTACACAGATAGCACGAGCCTTCGCATACTGATATCCTATCGTCAGATTTTACTGTGTTAGATAAACTGCTCGAGGGTATTGTACGTCCCAATAGACACATCACTTACACAGATAGCACGAGCCTCCACATACTGATATCCTATTGTCAGATGTTTACTGTTTAGGTAAACTGCTCGAGGCTATTGTAGGTCCCAATAGACACATCACTTACCACAGATAGCACGAGCCTTCGTATACTGATATCCTATCGTCAGATTTTACTGTTTAGATAAACTGCTCGAGGGTATTGTAGGTCCAATAGACAACATCACTTACACAGATAGCACGAGGCCCCCACATACTGATATCCTATTGTCAGATGTTACTGTTTAGGTAATCTGCTCGAGGGTATTTTAGGTCCCAATAGACACATCACTTACACAGATAGCACGAGCCTCCACATACTGATATCCTATTGTCAGATGTTACTGTTTAGGTAAACTGCTCGAGGCTATTGTAGGTCCCAATAGACACATTCACTTACACAGATAGCACGAGCCTCCGCATACTATTATCCTATTGTTCATGTTTATTTATTTCCCAATGGATTACACCATTTTACAATAGATATATAAAATATGTGAACATATGGCCATTATACAATGATTTGAAGCTCAGGCAAGCAAAGTAGGTAATTGACCTCAAAAATGTTTGATTGACAAATGGTAATTACTAGATAGTGACTACTACATGTAAAAGAGGCAGGTACAGTCGTTTGAAAAAATCACAGTGATAATATGATACTGATCTACACTAGTATATAAAAATAAATAGGCAAGTAAAAACGTTAACAAATATATAAAGATTATCTGGTAACATCATGCACAGCAATAATGAAGTGATTAATCTGAAGCAATGCTAACAAGTTACAAACAAGTTAATAGATTGCTACTTGAAATTACTTAATAGATTACAAGACTAGAATTACACAATACGTTGCAAACAAAACTAATAAATAAGAAATAAATTATATTAACAACAATAATAATAGTAATAACCAATAACAATACTAACAACAAGAATAATAAAATAATATTGGACAATAAAATTAACACTGCAAGCTACAACAACTACAACATTTACAAGTATGCTGGGGTGTGGATACTCAAGTGAGCAAGGAGACCCTCCTCTTGAACGGGAGGGGCTTCTCACAGAAAAAGTCCAGTTGAGCAGCCGCCGTGCTACCAGCCTTGAGGGAGACGGCAAATTATTGTCAGATGTTACTGTTTATATTAACCTGGTCGAGGCTATTTGTAGGTCCCAATAGACACATCACTTACACGGATAGCACGAGCCTCCGCATACTGATATCCTCTTTTCTTATGTTACTGGTAGGCTCATTACATGAAGTATGTGAATTTACAGTTCCTACATCACGGTATATATATAAGTAGATAGTAATATGGGGTTCCTGGCGCACTTTCGGAGCCGACCGAAAAGCAATGTAAAATACTGGTTCAATGTACCATAAAGGAAGCTGAGAAATAAACACAGCAAATCTCAATGAAAAATTAACCGAATCTACAGTCGTTCGTCTCCAAAAGCGATCGGTACATTACTATCTACTCTGTGGAATGAAAAATTAACCAAATCTACAGCTGTTTGCTTCTACTTTCTTAAGCTGTGCTTTGTAAAATGTTGTCAAATCTGCTACGAATAAAGGATTTTATCTTACTAAAATTTAATCAATTTAAAACATTTTTACTAAAAACATACTTTAATAAAAAACTTTTCTACTAAATAGTCGCACCAAACAACATGAAACTCACCAAAGTCTCTACAATTTCTAGCATTTTAAAACAGTGCAACAAAGATGAATTCAGTGAATTGCCGGTTTATTCTCAACAACAGTTGATACCGTCTTTAAAATGAAACAGAATTAAAAGAACTTGTAGAGTCTTTTGCAGAAAGAACGAAAACTGCACACGTGTACACACAAAAAACGAAAAAAATAAGGGATTACATATTTAATATAATTACGAAAGATATTGAAAAGAAAGTAAAAAATAAACAAACAGAGAGTTTTCATCGTTTTTTTATGGACATTTTTCCCATATTATACGTTCTTTCAAGATAATCAAGACTTAATTGATGAATTTCTTAGGAATTTTTGTGAGTATCAAGATTTATCAAACACAATTCATTAAAGAGCATTATAGAATTTTTCTTATAGAATATTAGCCACATTTTGTGTGAAACAAAAGGTATTACTGTAGATAATATTCCATGTGATTCCTATGAAAGAAAGACACCAACTATGGTTATCAAAACAGTACTATGTGACGTGGGGAGGGACTGCAAGTTTTTAGAGTTAAGACTTTATTCTACAAAGTTAATTGTTATAATTTCTTTATCTTTTTATAGTCTTCTTTTCCAGTAACAATCAAGTGTAATTTTTCCATTTTTGTTTAATTCTTTAACCTTTTTCTCATCCAAAACAGTCAAAAATCTGTTCGGCAAGTGTACTTTACAATCTTCCAACTCGGCAATTATTGTTAAACCCGAATTTAATCTTTCATTTTTCTCCAAATTCAAGATTCTATGTTTCTTCCTTTCTTCCAATTCATTTAACTTCTTATACTCTTTAAACTTACATTCTCCAATATCATTTAACTCCTTCAAGAACTCCATTTAAATAGAAAAAAATTCAAAGTCAAAAAGTGCAAAACCATTTCTCGGTCGACCTTTTCTCCTCCCTCTGTCTCTTTCTCTCTCCCTCTCTTTTTATGCCTATGACACGATCACTTCTGCCGTTTATAGGCTAGGATTCTATATTCAGGCTAGAGAGAGGAGAGAAAGAGCGAGATACGGATAGAGAAATGGTTCCGGAATACGATCTGAATACTTCTGAACTTGGTGTTTCTCCGCTATGGCCACTCGCATTGAAACAGTTCAGAAGTAAACTTCCTAACCGACCAAACCGAATTCGCGGACATATATACTCAGCAAAACACAATACAACAGCCCATCGAGAAGTAAAAAATTTAAGAAATTAATTTAAAATATAATTTGAAAATTACAAGTAACAAAATGTACGCATATTTAAAATAGGTAGTAAAAATTATCTAACATTTTGAAAAAGAAAATGTTATAATAGTAAAACGGGAACCACAATTTTTATTCTTAAAAGCAAATCTGCATTACCGACATTTTAGTTCCGAAAGATTGCGCTGTGTGTATCAATGACAGTCGAGGTGTGCTACTACAGACCGACCATCACGATAATCGCTTCGCCTGCGTCATATCCCCGTAGTGATATCACGCCGTGAGAGGCGCAATCGTTGGTTTACAAGCACCATTTAGTTAAATAAATTTTTCTATCTAAATGGAGCGCGAAAAAAATATCATGTCCGTTCTGCAAAAAAAGAAATTTTAAGAAAAAAAACTATGATCGCCATTATAATTCTAAAAAGTCACGAAAAAAACAAGCCAAATTTTACGATAATGAACTAAATTATTTAAGACAATGGGCTAGAGAAAATAAAAATTGCCGATCACGAAAACATGTTTAATATTGAGAAATTACGTGAATTAAAGAGAAATTTCAAAGTTGAAAAGAAAAATCTCGACCTATTTAATGATGAAAAACTTCATTCAATAGCTGAAAAGTTGGCTATCGGTACTAACGATAAAACCAAGTCTGAAATGATCGAAGAAATTGAATAAAAACTCTTAAAGTAAAATCCGAAAATATCATTGATGTAGAAGTTTTATCCTCAATACACGGTCTTTTCAAAGCAATACATTTTAACAAACTTGAACGACAATTCCATGTCAATTTACAAATATCTTTCAATTATGCGGTCAGAAATTAAAAGTTTAATCGAGAAATTTCAAGAAAAATGTTTAAAAATATGAAGGGCTATCTCTCTTTGGAATGTGGAATACTAACGAACTTTAGTGAATGGTGAACCGCAAACATGTCTAATGTATTTTACTATCAAAGCAGACGAAATCTTTGACGTAAACGACTTTTATTACTAAGCAATTTAATAAATTAACACATCGAGAACAAACGAATAATCCAAATAAAGGTTCCGGATGGACATTTTAAAAAAGTTTGTAAACAACTAGTTTTGAGCCTTAAACAAACACGAAATGATGAATGCAGGGATCATACATCGATTTACCAAAGAATATCAAAGATAAAAAAGCTTGTATAAATATAAAAAATAGAGATGATTTTTTGCTTTATTTACTCAATAAGATGTGCTATTGAAAAAACCAGAAAGAGACTGTGAACGTGTAAAGCAATCCGAAAAATTTGTGAATGACGAAATATTTTCAGGTTTTGAGTATCCAATGTCTCTGAAAGATATACAAAATATTTGAAAAACGAAGCTACAATTCCAAGTATAAGTATCCAACAATGTCTATCAATGGTCTACAGTTCTTTTGATGAAAATAATTAACATTGTTCCGTTACAAAATTTCTGAAAAATATGACGCTGAAACAAAACATTGATTTATTGTATGTTAAACAAGATGATAAATCTCATTATGTTTTGATAACCGATTTAAATAAGCTTGTTTCTTCGCAGTTGTCTAAACATAAAGAAAGAAAATTTTTGTGTAGAAGATGTTTAAAGCCATTTTTTACAAATCTGGAGATTTAACAGATCACTTAGAAATTTGTAAAAATCATGAAGTTTGTAAGCCAATTATGCCATTTCCAGGTCAAACAACTAAATTTTACTAATTATCAAAAGAAATTTTAACCATCCGTTACGTAATTTATATGGACTTTGAGAGCATATTAGAAAAAAATTCCGACATGCAAGAACAATCCACAAAGATCGACCTACAACCAAGATTCAGAGGCATATTCCTTATGGTTTTACTCTATATTTAGTGTCGAATGTGACCAATCGCATGTACAAACCGATATGTTATCGTGCCAAAAAATGAAGAAGATTTGAAAAAAACGTCCCGACAAAATTGTTTGAAGAACTCCAATAAATTATCGAAAATACATAGCGAAAAAATATAATTCTAAGAACATGAAACCTATGAAATTGACAGAAGAAGAAGAAATTTCGTATCCAAAATTCAAAACGTTTGTCATATCTGTGAATGGTCTGCTTATGATGTTGGGTCAATTCAGTATGGTTTTTACTCCTGATAGTTGGAAAGATAAGAGTTATAATAAAGTGAGAGATCATTGTCATTTAACCGGCAAGTTTCGAGGCGCAGCTCATGCATGTTGCAATCTAAATTTGAAATTTCCTCAGAATATTCCCGTTTTTCTGCCACAATATGTCAAATTACGATACTCATTATTTGTACATAAAAGAATTGGCTAAACAATATGGAAATGTTGATTTGATTGCAAACACCGATGAAAAATATATAAATTATTCTGTAAATTCTGGATATGGCTTATGAATTTCGAAGGTGATAAGCCAAGAAAATTCATCAAGTTTTTCGTTTGTAGACACGTTCAGATTCATGGCCTCCGTCTATAGAAAAAGTTAGCTAAAAATCTAAAGAGAGAAGACTTCAAACATACAAATCATTTTATAACAAGATGGACTGAATGAGGATAATAGAAAGACAGCCAAAATGACGACGACGAGATTTTTTAAAATTCTATCTGGAAAAGGTATATTTCCTTACGAATTTATCGATAGTATTGAAAAACTTGATTTACACAGAAGAGCTGAAAAATTCAAGATTTCTATTCACTTTTGACAGACGAGAGCATATCTGAGAAAGATTTTCAACACTACTTAAATGTTTGGAACAAATTAAAAGAGAGAAAAATCTTGGAAATTACTCTGATTTGTACAACATTCAAGATGTTTTATTGCTTGCTGATATATTCGATAAATTTCAGAAATATTTGTTTGAATTGCTATAAACTCGATCCGGCACACTATCTAACAGCTCCCAGTCTCGCATGGGACGCAATGTTAAAATTAAACGAAAATTGAGCTTCAGCTAATTAACGATTATAATATGTATTTGATGATTGAAAAAAGGTATTCGCGGAGGCATTTCTCAGTGTATTAAACGATATGTGAAAGCAAATAAACAAATATTTAAAAGATTTTGATAAGACAAAGCCCGAAAACTATTTACTCCTATCTCGATGCTAATAACCTTTATGGGTATGGCCTCATGCAAAGTTTACCATACCGGCGATATCAAGTGGCGATGGATCCTAAAAACGTATACAAAAGAAGAGTGGCAAGAAACAATTTTAGAACTCACTGGCGACGAAGATTATGGCTATATTCTCGAAGTTGATCTTGGATATCCAACGAATTTACACGAACATCACAAGGATTTACCTCTTGCTCCAGAAACATTTTAAAAAACAAACTTTGCACAACTCTACTGGATAAAACTGAATACGTTGTTCATTCGAGAAATATTGTAAGTTCTATTTGGAACAAGGTATGATTTTGAAACATGTGAATAGAGTTATTGCATTCGATCAGAAGCCTTTTATGAAAGAATACATTGATTTTTAACACAAACATGAGAACCAAAGCTACAAGCGACTTTGAAAAAGGACTTTTATAAGCTGATGAAACAACTCAGTTTTTGGAAAATCTATGGAAAATGTGAGAAATAGAATATGTGATATTAAACTAGGGAAACGAAGAATTTTCAATGAAACAAGCTAAGAAAACGAATTTCAAATGTTTTAATATCTTTGACGACAACTGTATAGCGAGTCACATGTACAAAACAAAAAGGTTAAATTTAACAAACCGATTTACATAGGATTTTTCAGTTCTCGACCTCTCAAAAATTGCTAATGTACGAGTTTTATTACAACAAATTAAAGAAGTTTGATCCAGATTTGAATCTGTGTTACATGGATACAGACAGTTATTTTCTAGAATTGTAACGAGATCCTTTTTAAAATTATTAAAGAAAATATAAGATGACTTTGATACAAGTGATTATCCAAAAGATCATGAATGTTTCACTACTAAAAATAAGAAGGTAATAGGGAAATTCAAAGATGAGTTAAATAGCGAAGTTTTAGAAGAATTTTGTGGTTTAAGGTCTAAGATGTACTCGTACAAATATCTAGACAAAAATCCAGTAAGATGCAAAGGAATTAAGAGAAGCGTTGTAAATAAAACAATAAATATCGAAAACTTGAAGAAATGTTTGTTCGAAGATAAAGAAGAATTTAGGGAGATGACAGTCATCAAAAGTTATAAACATGAGTTGTACACTGTTACCATAAACAAGCTGGCACTGAACGCTAAAGATGATAAGAGAATTGTCCTAGAAAATAAGATCGATACAGTACCGTATGGCTATAAAAATGAAGCAAAATCTGATATATTAGACGAATTAAATAAACTTGGAAACTTTGATATGTAAATGGAAGACGATTTAATTCACTGTCACAAGTGTAAAAAGAAAACGAAAAATATAGATTCTAAAATTGTTCAAACTCAAAACGGATTGTATAGAATTGCAGCAAAATGTTCAAAATGTAAGACAAACAAGAGTAAGTTTATAAAGAATCCAAATCCAAAACCTGTTAAGCAAGAATTGAAGACTAAAGATGAGATAGAGATTGAAGCTCGAGAAATTCATGCACCAGTACGAAAAAAGTTTAAAAAGAGAAAAATTATAACATTAGGAATTGACGATTTATGGGCAGCAGATTTAGTTATAATGTCTAACTATTCAGATCAAAATGATGGATTTAAGTATATGTTAAATGTTATTGATACTTTCTCAAAATATGCTTGGTCAAGAGCTATCAAAAGAAAAAAACGGCAAGGATATTTCAAAAGCTTTCGAAGATATAGTAAAAGATGCCATAAGGATCAATCACAAACCTCCTAACCTACTTCATACAGATAAGGGTTTAGAGTTTAAAAATAAAGAATTTAACGATGTTTTGAGGAAATACAACATTAAGATTTATCATACTGAAAACGAAGAGAAATCAAGTATTGTAGAGAGATATAACAGAACTCAAAATGAAAGAATGAAGGTTCTTTTTGAGATTAATAAAAACTTTAAATGGATCGATATTCTTCAAGAAATCGTAAAGAAATATAACGATACTGTTTCATAGCACAATCAAAATGAAGCCTAAAGACGTAGATAAGGATGCAGAAAAGGAGTTATTAGAGTCCGTTTTCAAGTATGTTCCACCTGAAATTCACACGAAAATTTAAAGTCAATGATCATGTAAGAATTGTTAGTAAAAAACAAACATTTTCGAACAAATATAAGAACAACTGGTCAAGAGAAATCTTTGTGATTTATCAAATTAATAACACAGATCCTGTAACTTATAGTATAAAAGATTTAAATAATGAAGAAATAACCGGAAAGTTTTATGAATATGAATTGAAGAAGTCAAAACTGTAATATAAATTTTCTATATATAAATGGCGCATCAAAAGAAATGTACAAAGTGCAAAGAATTTAAAAGATTTAAATGAATTTTATAAAGATAAAAATAGGAAAGATGGAATGCATTATAATTGCAAAGATTGTGAAAGGGAATATCATAAAGAATTATATGATAAAATAGAAAAATTAACTTTGGAAGATAAAGAATGTCTTAAATGTAAAGAAACTAAAAAAATTTCAGAGTTTAATAGTGATCACTATAGTAGAGATAAGAAAGACTCATATTGTAAAGATTGTGTAAAGAAGAATCACCATAGATTATATTATGAAGATACTCAATGTGAATGTGGAAGAACTATAAAATGGTTAAATAATTATCAAAAACATTTACAAACAAAATATCATAAGTTAAGAGTTTAACATTTTCATTCGTGTAATAATTTTTTCTATATAAATGGAGTCTCAAAAGAAATGTACAAAGTGTCCAAAAGAAAAAATAGAAAAGATGACTGTTATTGTAAGGAATTATACGTTAAAATGGACAAATTAACTTTAGAAGAAAAAAAAAATTGTTACTTTTGTAAAGAAATTAAAAATATTTCTGAATTTAATAACTGGCAGTTATAGTAAAGATAGAAAAGATGCTTTTTGCAAAGATTGTGCTAAAAAAATTTTCAGCGAAAGTTATAAAAAACGAAATGCCTTGTGAATATGAAAAAAAGATTTTACAATGGTTTAACTAGTTATGCTAAACATTTACAAACAAAATATAATAAAATCGAGAGTTTTTAGTAAAATTTAGAAACATTTTCATCGTGTAATTTAGATATTCTATAAATCAGTCGAGATTCTGCCATATTTGTAGTAAAATGATTTCCGTTGTATAAAATATTCAAAGATTCTTTCATTTGGTTATACAGATTGATAGAATTTGGTTCGTCATCAATGAACAAAATCTCTAATTCAGGATAATTTATTTTTAGATGTTTTAATCGGTTTGGTATTTCTCGTTTCTGAGCTCTGATAACGTAATAAGGCCATTCCCACATGTGATTCTTCTTAATTAACACAAAAACATGGTGTTTTTTTTCTTATCAAAATCTTTACATACCATATCTCTCTTCATTAATTCCATTCGCAATTCTTGATTCTCTATTTTCAATGATTTCATTTCATCTTTAATTTGTAACTGTTTTATTTCATCTTTTAACTCCTTATTTTCGTTTTCAAGTTTGTACTCGCCATATTTTCTAATACTCGGTAAAACTTCTTCTAAAACCCAATTTTGAAACGTTTCTGCAATCTTCATTTTAGATTTCAGTATTAAAGAATATATGCCTGGTTCAGTGATTGAAAATAGTGGTCTGGATGTAATTTTTGTAAGAGTCGCGATTCGATACCCTTGTCAGAATCTATGTTTTCAAAGCTTTTTTTGTATTTTTCTTTAACATGATCTATGATAGCTTGTCTCGTATTTTTAAATTCCAATATTTCTGCAACATCTTTAGCCTTAAACCAAAATTCATTATTTTCGTCAACAATTGTAAAGATATGTTTGCTTTTAAATCTAAGTTGATTATTGAGTAGGTCTACAACTGACTCCATTTAGATAGAAAAGAAATTTAACTAGTAATTTTTATTTTTGAGAATGAAGGCCAGATTCATTGATAAAAAACAGTGTCAGGATGAAGATTGTTAAGGGGCCATTCGAATAGCCCCTTGTTTTTTAAGTAAAAATATTGAATTTTGTCATCATCATCAACTCATTTTTATTCCTTTTTGCAAATCTTAAATATATTGTTGTTTTACTCTCATTATTTAATATATTTCCTTCAGAGTTTGAATAGTCAGAACGATTTTTTTGAATTCTTTTAATATTTTTTTCTAATTGGAATATAATCGATTTCATTCGGTTTTTCACTGATTTTTGATCCATAAGCAACATTTGGGAAAAATGTGTACAAAATTTCAGATTCTTTGTGTAAATGTTCGGTATGATTTTCAAAACTAGGTTCAACGAGATTGCAGTGCACTTCAATTACATCGAACGGTCTAAATTTTGGCGTTTTTATTTCCTAAATATACCTGATTTGGCTCAATAGTTTCTTGAACAAACCCTAACAAATCTACAATAATTGCTGAAAACATTATTCTTACTGGTGATTTTATTTGAATTTTATTAGAGAGATAATTTTTTTGCATTTCAAACTTGTTTTCGTCAAAGTTTAAAGATTTATCTGATTGTTTAAATGTTTTCAGATAATTTTTAAGGGAATTTTTTATTTGATCGAAAGTATAATATCCTTTGTTTTAAAACCATAATATTTTGTTATGTTCTTCTCACTAAAAATCCTATACAATAAGGAGAACTTTCACTAATATTTATTACAAAATTGTCAGAATAAAATCCGCTTAAAAACCGATAAAATAATTTTGATTCTTCCTCTAAATGAATAGGATGTTCCAAGTTTAAAACTAATTTAGAGCTTTCTGAAGTCAACTTGAACAGCTTCATTTTCGCAAGCGTTGCTTCAAGATGAAAATCTTCTATTTAAATGGAGAAATTTTTAAAGCAAAAAGATCAGATAAAAACTTCAAACGTTTGAAGAAAATAAGAAAGATCAACCAATCAGATTGTTAATTGTTTTGGTTCAAGTGGATGTGGAAAAACAACTTTATTATTGAATTTTATCTACAATAGGTTGATTCCTTATTCCAATTTGTATGTTTTTTAGTAAATCTTTAGAACAAGACGCCTATAAAAAATTACAAGAAAGAATTTGAAAATATTGAGAAAAACTTAAACAAAAAAAATATCACATTTTTATAATGCTTCTGAGGACATAGTTCCGTTAAGCGAATGTAAACCCAATTCGTTAATCGTTTTTTGATGATTGTATTTTTGGAAAATCAGGACGTTATTAAGGAATATTTCGTAATGTCTCGTCACAAAAACATATCTTGTATCTATCTTTTCCCAATGCTTTTCAAAGGTTGATAAACAAGTTTATAAGAAATAATTTTGAATATGTTGTGTGTTTTTAAGCAAGATGATCACTATTCGAGAAAGATTTACAACAATTATGTGGGATCTGATATGAGTTTTTTTTAACCACTTTAATGAATTGTGTGATAAAATTTGGAAAGAAGACTACGGATTTTTAACTATTAATCTAACTTTGAAGCCTAAAAATGGTAAATATTTGAATAAATTTTCCAATATAAACGTTGTGATAATCTAGTTGTTTTCATGTTTTTACGTTCACGTTCCACGTTTCACGTTCATGTTTCACGTTCATGTTTCACGTTCATGTTTCACGTTCACGTTTTACGTTCCACGTTCACGTTTTTTTACGTTCCGTGTTTCACGTTTCGTGTTCTCGTTTTCACGTTTCGTGTTCACGTTTCCACGTTCCAACGTTCACGTTTTTAAACGTTCCGTGTTCACGTTTTTTTTCGTGTTCTCGTTTTCACGTTTCGTGTTCACGTTTCCACTTTCCACGTTCCACGTTTTACGTTCCGTGTTCACGTTTCGTGTTCTCGTTTTTCACGTTTCGTGTTCACGTTTTCCACGTTCCACGTTTACGTTTCAAAATTTTCCTAAATAAATGGCGAACGTAACTTCTGAAGAAGCGAAAAAACTTGATCAAATAGAAAAGAAATTAATCAAAGAATTTAAAGAACAGATTCGAATTGATGAAAAAGAACAAGAATTTATTCAAAAAATTAATCAACCTGTAACATCTGCAATAAAAAATGTTGAGGGCAAAATTGAAAATGTTTTAAGCGATAATCAAAATTTGATGAATTTGGTTCCAGTTGTACGACAATTTGCTGATATTTCGATACCAGAATCTGAGTTTGAATTGCCAAAATTACCATCTTCAACACCATTTAGACCTCGAATCATTGAAGACTCTACCATAGTTGAACCAATAAGTCCTGGAACGACGGATATAATAATTGGTGAAATTGGTAAAAAATTTCTTCCTAGAGCAAAGGATGATAAATTTGGTTTGTATATTGGACAGAAAAAAGAAAAGTTTTTATGATTGGAAAATTTGCCCGTGAATTTTGAGCATAATGATATCATTATTAATGAAAAAACATATGAAGGAACTCAAGGTTTATGGAGATTATTAACAGGCACTGATGTTCCAAAAGACGGTTTATATTCTGAAGAAGACTTGAAAAAGTATACTGAAATTTTATGGAAATCTGATTCAATTTACAAAAATAATGATCCATCGTAACTAAGAAAAACCCAAAGTCAAGTAAAGGTAAAAAATATCTCAATTTGATTAAACCAATTTGGGAAAAACGAATCGAAGGATCAGGTATAAGAAAATACAGTGATAATAAGATTGAATACAGATATATCGACGATTTTGACAAAACTCGATGGAATTATTAATTATATTTATGCTCAAGAGAAGGCTGGAAACAACAATTTTTTGAACGAAAAGAAAGCGATTAAAGATTTTATTTCGAACAAACTTGATGAAATGATTGAAAAACCTGATGGAATTAAATATTTAAAACGAGTTTTTTGCCGGCAATAAGTTCATCTATGATTGAAGGTAGCGGACTTTTGAATGATTTTATCAACAATTTACCTTTTGAATTACACGTACCAACTTATCAGTATCTGGGGCCTGGCACAAAAACTCGAAAAAAGAACTAAAAAGAGGAGATCCTGGTATAATAAAATAAATTAGATCAAGCTGCTATGGAACACGAAATTTTTTATGCAAAACATAGAGACACAAATTCCAGACATATCGCAGATAAAGTTTTGCAAGATAAGGCAATGGATAGATTTTTATCAAAAGATGCTAGTTTAGGTGAAAGATTTGTTGCGCTTCCAACAGCTGGAGCAATGTTTTTGAAGAGAAAACTAGGAATGGGAATCGAAGAGAACTTGAAATTTTAACTATATAAATGGAGGTGAATGTAAATTTCAGCAAAAATCAGAAAGAAAAAATAAAATCCGCTTTTAAGAAGAAAATACCCGTTAGTATTCAATTTAAAATAGATCAACTAAAAAATGGCGAAGATAAGATATTTTTAACAAACAGACAATACAATAAACTCGAAAAACATAAGAAAAACAATAAAGGAACCAGAATAGAATTTTCTTATAATCAGTTGAAAGAACTTAAAAATGGTGGACTTTTGAAAGATTTATTAGATTTTGGAGAAAATATTCCAGTTGTTAAAAATGTTGTTCCTTATGTTCGTAAAGCTGCTCCAATCGTTAAAAAGGATGTGATTCCTATTGTTCGAAACATTTTAAATTGGTTAGATAAAGAGTTGGAAGATGTTACAGGATCTGGATTAGATGAAAAAACTTTGAATTACGTGAAATCAAACATTGAAAAAAAAATTTAAACCTTTAACATTCGGGAGAATTGGAAGAAATCTGCAAAAATATTAAACATTTTAGAGGAATCTTCATGAGAGATACATTACCTGAAAAAGTTAAGAAATTTGAATGTGGAATTGTGAATTTAGACTCGATTATGGGAAGTGGAACGCATTGGATTTGTTATTATAAAAATGATAAGAATGCATGTTATTTTGATTCGTATGGAAGAATTGAGGACAAACCACCTATAGAATTGATTAAATATTTGAAAAAATCAAGCGTCTACTACAATGATTCTCAGATTCAAGACTATAAAGATCCCCCAATTTGTGGTCATTTATGTGTTTTTGTTTTGAATGAACTGAGTAATGGTAAAGATTTTAAAGAAGTTGTTAACAAATTATTGCTTAATAAATATGGATTCACAAAATATTTTTGACGTATTTGGAACACAAATTATTCAAAATGTAGATAATAGTTTGAATTTTGATAGTTTGAGAAATGAGTTTTGATAACAAGTTAGAAAATGTATTACAAAAACCTTCCAGATTCAGATATGTTTGCTGTCGAGATTGAAGATTTTAAAGCAGAATATGATAACAAACTTGCAAATTTCATGAGTTCAAATGAAGTTGCTGATAAAATAAAAACATTGGAAAAAGAAGTTGATGATGGTGTAAAAAAATTAATTTACCAATTTAATGTCTCACATCGAAAAAGCTGATGAAATTACTGAAGCGATCAAAGTTGAAAAGAATTATGTTAGTTTGGCTAATAAGAAAAAGAATTGTCGGTGTTCGACCTGGTATTGACAAAACATGATGTTGTTGTTAAAGAACAAATTTTTAAAACCTCTAAAATTATCAGAAAACATCGATATTGTTGATTTACATGATCCGAATGTTAAAAATGCCTTAGATTTTAAAGGAAAAAGAATTAGCGGTGTTAGTAAAGGAATTAATCCATTTGATGTTGTTGTAATGATTCAATTAGAAGATCATATTAAAATGTTTAATGAACTAAACAAAAATTACGAGAATCATAAACAGCATGTTAAAGATTTTACAACAGAAGTCTATGAAAAACTTGAAGCGAGAAGTAAAAGATCTATAGAAAATTGTGATGAAAAAATTTACAAATTTTGAGGAAAATTTCAATCTATATAAAGGCGATCTTTATGGAAAAATAACAAACTTTTTGGAACATTTCGCTAAATTTCAAGAGGGTTTTAATGAAACCGATAGAAAAAATGATGAAGTTTTTAAAAGAGTAGTTACTAATCAATCTTTACTTCATGATAAATTAATTAAACTAGAAGAAAACTTTGGCGAAATTAATGAAAAAGTTATAAAAAATAAGCAGTCTTTTGATAAGTTTAGTTTAGATGCCACAAAAACTTTTGAGAATATTGATCATAAACTCGTTGAATACAACGATTTTATATCTCGATAAAGTAAATAAACTAGAAGAAAACTTTAATAAATTTAAAGAAGATGTCGATAAAACTTTTGAAAACATCGACAACAGATTTAATGGAGTAGGTGGTTACGATGACTAATTTTCCTTATATAAATGGCGCTCATATATTGTGTGAGGTGCAAAGAGAAAACTGCCACAAACGATATAAAATACTATGCAAACATTAACGGAGTTAAGAGAATTTCGGGAAAATGTGCTGAATGTAACGCTAAAAAGAGCCAATTTATAAAAACTTGATTTTGAAATTTTTTCCTAATAAATAGAGATGGCGGGACATTACAGTGCTTTCGATCTTTTTATCATGCAAACACGAAAGAGATTTGAAAAAAGAACATTGGGATGACATTTCTCAAAAATATGAATTATCCGAAGATATGATGAGATTATACGTAAACAAATTGAATTGGTATAACATTGCTAAATATCAAACTTTATCATCAGAGTTCATTCAAGAAAATATACATTATCAATTAAAAGATCATATGTCTGTCTTTGTCTCTATCAACACTTGAGTATAAAAGTTTTTGGATGAAAATAAAGATACAGTTGATTGGAACAATATTATAGATAGCGGTTACTATCCTGTGCAAATTTTATTGAAATATGTGACCGAGATCGCAAAATTTAAGGAAGAGAATCCTGAATATGACGAAGTAGATCATTAAAAAATGACTCTAATCTTTTTAATTATTTTACTATAAAATTTATATCTTTTCTTATAAAAACGTACATTAGATCGATGAAAAAATGATACATGATGTTTAAAATTTCTAAATTTTCTCTTATTAAATGGCGGACTACAGAAAATATGCTAGTGATATTGAAAGGGCGGAGTTTAAAAATTTCTATCCAATTAGTAAACAACATTTGAATGAACCGAATAAAAGAACTGAGTTTAATATTGATTTTGGAGATAACTTTTGCTCGTCTAACTTCCAGTTTTATATTTCTGGAACTTTAACAAAACAAGATGGTCAAGCATATCTTGGAACTGATAATGTTAGATTAATCGATAATTTTATACCGTTTTTATTTTCTAAGATTGAAGTAAGAAAAACACAATAAATTGATAGAAGAAGTCGAAAACTGTGGCCAATTAAGCACAATTAAAGGAAACTATTTCGTATTCAAAAAGTGATGTTATTTCTCAAACTTCTAATGGCTTTGAATCAGATTTTAAATTTGGTGTTTTTGAAGCAGCTGGAAATTTATCTCATTTTGGATTAGGATTTTTTGAAAATGTTACTATTCCGATCTATAAAGGAGGATTTTATCTAAGTTTTATAAGAGCAGAAGACGATGATGTGATTCTGAAGACTGCAACTGGAAATGTTATGCCTGTTGATGGAAAAATAACAATTACAGATTTTTTTATTAGAGTTTCCAATGATTGATTATAAAATCACGAGTAAAATAAGGTTGATTGATGAAATTACAAAAAGTCAAAAACATTATGTTTAATTTTCTAGATTGGCAATGTATTGAACAAAAAGGTATTTCCGGAACAACTTATTCGTTCGATATTACAAACATTTATAGAAATATCTTCAATCCCAAGTTCGTTATTATAGGTTTTTCAAACAGATAGACAGGAATAATCAAGAAAAAAATCCTTCAAAGTTTGATAGTTTGAATGTAAAAAAATATCAGAGTAAAATTGAACGGTTCTTATTATCCAGATGAATTACAAAATTTAAACATTTCCGGAGGTCCTTTTCAGAATCATGTATCAGATGTATCAAGATTTTAAGAAAGTTTACTGTAATAATAAGGAAATGTATTACAATCCTAAAGAATTTTTAGCGAATAGACCTATTTATGTCATTGATACAACAAAGAGTTTGACAAATATTTCTGGTTCAAAGAACGATATAATTATCAATATGGATTTTCAAAAAGCTGTTACAAACTCGACATGTTATGTGGTTGTGGTTTCTGAGAAATTTTTAGCCTATGATGTGATTAAGAACGATATTAGAGAAATTCAGTAAAAAATCGCGTTATTCGTCGGATAGTTTTAAAACTTTACAGAATTGTTAAAGACATTGATAAAAGTATACATTTTAAATTGCATTAAAAAATATTTGAAAAATAGGGATGATATTAGGAAAAAAAAAACTATTTCAAGGTCATGGACCGGAAGTGGTGATTTTAAAAAATACTTTAATATTTACTGATCCTATATACCAAATTTCAGCAAAAAAAGCTCCAATAGTTTCTCGAGATATAAGAGTTTTAAAGATAAGGGATGATTGGGGTAGTTTTTGAAAATTTTGTTATTTTCATGAAATTTTAAGTTGAACTCGCTTGTTTTTGAAGTTTCAGATTTTTCTGATAATTTTTTTTTATTTTTTTATGAATATTAAGAAATAGGGGATGATTTCACCCTTATGGATAAGTTAAGTCGAAAGAGTTAAGTATTTACTATATGTGTACCAAATTTCATTAAAATCGGTTGAGTGGTTTTTGAAATATAAAATTATTAATAAACTTGTAAAACTAGCACTCCTAATTGAACAACTTATATAGCAGAGATATAGCTTATAACTTTCGAGACTCTCCGTAGCTCAGTTGGTAAGACGCTTGCCTTCAAAGCCTGAGGTTCTGGGTTCAAATCCCAGAGCTTCAGGCGCGCTTTTTATTGAGGAAGACATGGTTGTCGTTCAGTGGTTGGGGACAAGTCTTTACACGAGTGGCCATAGTGTAATGACTATAGAACAAGCCGAGTAATGACAACTGTGGTTGGCGCGCCATTTGCTTCCTCACCTTTCCACTTCATTCCTTAATTCCTTCTCTTCCTTAATTCGTTCATTCCTTCTCTTCCTTAATTCGTTCATTACATTCATCATTCACATCATTCATTAATACAACATTACACTTACAAAACACCCGACACAAATTCCCTAATTGTATCTCTCCATCAACTTCTACACAGTAGTTACCAAAGAAAAAATGAGACTTGGGAACAAAAAAAATTCCAGAGTCTAAGACCCGAATTACAGCTCCTAGCCATTAACTTGGTTGGACAGTAGCAGTGCAGGGCCAAGTCTCTAAACAATAGACACCGTAGAAGTTGAATGTGATGTGATTCCCCATAGCGCAAACACGCACACTAACAACACTACACCAAAGACACAATCATTCATTTTGTCTTTTACAATAATTGATGATGTTCATATTATTCTCTTTCATTCCTTCTAAAACTTCAAAAATATACTCTTTCGCTGATGAAAAAATCTCGATTTCTTCCGGAATAATCTTTGTAGTCATAGACAAAATATCCTAAATAGTTGTACAATAGAATGAAATTATTTCTATTTATCTCTGTTGTAGAAATGTAAACACAAACATTTGCGCTGAAAAATTTATATCTCGGCAGACTTAGTTCCATAATCTCCATTTATAAAAAAATCTTTTTGTTTAAATGGAAGAGTATAATGCCAACTGTTACAAGTGTTCTAATAGAGGAGAAATTATCGATAAAAGATATTTAGTTTGTAGAGGTTGTAATTTAATTTTGTTAGAAAGACCTAAACCTAAGAAATTTCGAAATAAATTAACACATTTGAATAACCTGCTTACAAAATTGCAATATGGAGACAAGAAAGCAAACAAAATTTGTTACAGAATTTAGAAAACAGAATAAAAATTTTTTACTTATCTCTTGGAACCATTGACAAAATTATTTTCCTTTTCTAAGAATACATTAGGTTTGTAGGTATCGATACACACGTTTATTATGAAAAGATATTACCTGTATTTTTTTTCATTATCTGGATGTTGAATTTGTTTATGATTTTGAACCAGAAAATCCTCGATGATTTTATAGTACATTTGGAGAAATTAAACGAAGAACCTCTTGAAAAGAATGCGGTTTTACTCACATTCTCCCCCGACTTCTCGAGTGAAGGTTAGCGAATTTCATTTTTTCCGTCTTTAAAATTTTTTCTATTTAAATGGAGTTCTTGAAAGAGTTAAATGATATTGGTGAATGCAAGTTTAAAGAGTATAAGAAGTTGAATGAATTAGAAGAAAAAAAGAAGTACAAAATCATGAATTTTGGAGAAAATGAAAGATAAATTCGGGTTTACAATAATTGCCGAGTTGGAAGATTGTAAAGTACACTTGCCGAACAGATTTTTGACTGTTTTGGATGAGAAAAAGATTAAAGAATTAAACAAAAATGAAAAATTACACTTGATTGTTACTGGAAAGAAGACTATAAAAGATAAAGAAATTATAACAATTAACTTTGTAGAATAAAGTCTTAACTCTAAAACTTGCAGTCCCTCCCCACGTCATAGTACTGTTTTGATAACCATAGTTGGTGTCTTTCTTCATAGGAATCACATGGAAATATTATCTACAGTAATAACCTTTTTGTTTCACACAAAATGTGGCTATATTTCTATAAGAAAAATTCTATAATGCTCTTTAATGAATTTGTGTTTGATAAATCTTGATACTCACAAAAATTCCTAAGAAATTCATCAATTAAGTCTTGATTATCTTGAAAGAACGTATAATATGGGAAAAATGTCATAAAAAAACGATGAAAACTCTCTGTTTGTTTTATTTTTTACTTTCTTTTCAATATCTTTTCGTAATTATATTAAATATGTAATCCCTTATTTTTTTCGTTTTTTTGTGTGTACACGTGTGCATTAGACGTTTTCGTTCTTTCTGCAAAAGACTCTACAAGTTCTTTTAATTCTGTTTCATTTAAAGACGGTATCAACTGTTGTTTGAGAATAAACCGGCAATTCACTGAATTCATCTTTGTTGCACTGTTTTAATGCTAGAAATTGTAGAGATTTTGGTGAGTTCATGTTGTTTGGTGACTATTTAGTAGAAAAGTTTTTTATTAAAGTATGTTTTTTGTAAAAAATGTTTTAAATTGATTAAATTTTAGTAAGATAAAATCCTTTATTCGTAGCAGATTTGAACAACATTTTACAAAGCACAGCTTAAGAAAGTAGAAGCAAACAGCTGTAGATTTGGTTAATTTTTTCATTCCACAGAGTAGATAGTAATGTACCGATCGCTTTTTGGAGACGAACGACTGTAGATTCGGTTAATTTTTCATTGAGATTTGCTGTGTTATTTCTCAGCTTCCTTTATGGTACATTTGAACAGTATTTTACATTGCTTTTCGGTTCGGCTCCGAAAGTGCGCCAGGAACCCCATATTACTATCTACTTATATATTTATATATATATATATATATATATGTGTGTGTGTGTGTGTGTGTGTGTAATATATAGAAATTGAACTAACATTATTTATTTATTCATTTAATATGAATACTATATTTTCAGTAACTCCAAATAAGTATACGGAATAGATTATACCTGCACATAACAAAATAATTTAAATGATTTTTATATATCTGTATTGCCAGCATGATATACCAAACAATAAAACAAAATCCAACATAAAACACATGAATTACAATCAAAATTAGATTAAATAGGAATAGATCTTTAAAAAAGTCTATACATTTTTCAATAGGTTGTACCACTTATTGTTGGATACATATTTTATACTCGTATCCTAAATTTTGAATTATAAGTTTGGTTTACTATATTGTTGTACGTAGACAAATAATTATTAAAAAACAAAATTACCTTGTTGAAAGGGATAAATGTGAAAAGTACAAGATATTTGGTTTAAAAGCTTACGAGAGAATTCGGAGAAGCATATAAGTATCGGAAATGAATTTATTTTAATAGACCAGAGATCTAGATTTACATATGAGGCAAATAAAAAGATGCTGTGAATAAAAAATTAATAGGAATTATTATCTCAAGTAAACGAACTATGAATAATACAAGTTGGTATAAAGTGTCAGTGGAATATAATAACAGAGTAAAAAAGTTTAAAAGATAAACATTGGAATGTAAATGAAATATACAGGATTATTTTATATCATATCCATACATTAACCAGAGTGTTGGCAAAGAGCAGATAAGGATAGAATAAGAACTTATTATTATCCGAGAATGGCCCGTCACATATCAAGATCAATAAATACACCAACCACGGGAATTAGTTTAAGAACTAAACTAATTCATAAAAATGCCAGATGTATATAAATATAAAATTATAATACTGACATTTCCAGCACATTTAAAACAGTTTATGGCAGTAAGAAAATCTGGAACATACTCTAAAAAATAGAAGAAAACCAACGAGGTGTTGCATAGGCAGATTCAGGGAAACGGCGAATGACACAACAGTCGATGATGACACTTTGAGAGACAGAAAAGTGATTGTGATTGAAATGCGGAAACACCTCATCTATATGAACATTTCTTCTTTATAAAATGACCTAATAATAAATTCCAGGATTACCTTTTGGGACTTCTAAGTGATATTATAATATGATATAAATACCTTCATAAACGATATCGTATATTACACACATTTGTTGAAGATAAGACTGGAGTTTACGTACTTTCTTACATGAAATACTATAGGTTTTATATAAAAATGTATGATTTTCTACAGTAATTATTACATTATACTATTTCGTATACCTACTGTAAAACAACATTTCACATTTTTGTAAATAGCAAATAGATTGTTTAAAACAATAAGGCTAAAAGCTAAATATACACCAACTACCGATAAAAATATAAAACTTATAGTACATTCTATGTAGAAAGTAAAAGATTTAATTAATTATTGACAAAGTCAACATAAATCGTACCACACAACTTTGGGATATCTATAAAATAATATATGGATCAAAGTGATTGATTTATTGGTATTTCAGTTCTTTTCTAGACATAATAACAAAGTACATCCATTATCATTTTGCAGGTTGAGTAGACGATCGTTATATGGCGATACTTTATAAGAACTGTGCATGGCGCTTTTAACAGCTACGCCAGTTACCGCCGTTTGTCAAATCGTTTCGTTGCCAGTGACTGTCATGTACCTTTTACTGGTCACTGCGAGCCGCAGTACTATTGATTTATTTTTATTGCAACCCTTGTTTGTTTAGCTTGAGTACTGTTCACTGTAACTCACCTCAATGAAAATTGTTTAGATTGTTTGTTTAGTGTATCAAGGTCAATTTAATTTTGAATTAAGTTTTACTCTTGCCTCACACAATGCCATAATTTAGTAAAGTAATACAGCTACGTAAGTTTCATTCAAAAACGGTAATTTATAAGAAAATGTAGATTGATTGAACGATTTGCATTAATATTAATATTAAGTCACTTATCCCATCTCTAAATCTATCATCTCAGAAAATAACCATCTCCAGCCGTATTTATGCAGGAAAGGGAACATGATATTTATGTTTATACTTTAGAACACTTGAGGTTTAATAATGAAATTTTGCTAATAAAATAGATCTAAGTACCGTGGTGACTATCACAAACTAAGAATCAGTTCTATACCAGATTAATTGAGAGGCAAATATTGGCATTCTGACTTCAATATGATTGCAATTACAATGTGTTTTAAGCAGAACAGAAGACAATTATTTCCTCTCGGAGAATTAAAAAAAAATTGTACCATCAACGTTCTAAAAAAGGCATAAAAATATTAAATATTTTTTAAAATATGTAGATTATCTGGAAATTACAGTTCTACTTTAAGAGAATGGCATTCTAAAAATTCAAAGGAGCTTTGATTTGTCCCCAAAATACAATATCTAAGCTGTTGTCTAGATATAAACATATACATACATAAAATTCATGTTATAATATATTGAATTGAATTGAATTGAATTGAATTGCGTTTATTCAAGAAATTATACATTTCTGAGGCCCCGCTAAGTACAATACTTGTCAGCGGGAACCTATATAACTATATTTAACTACAGTTGAGATACATAATTACATTTAATTATCTTTCAGGTCCTTAACGTAGTATTTTTAATTTAATTGTGGTGAACATTGGTATATAATATACATACAACAGTGAAATTATTAATTTGGAGTGATTAAAAAATATTGTCTGATTATTACTATAAGTTAATACAATACATCATTCCCATAACACTATTAAATATTTAGAACATTCTGTTGAATAAGCTTTTAGATAAACTGAAAAGTTGAAGAAAAGTAAATAAATTGGGTGAATAGGTCGATGGTATTGACCGTGGCGAATAGTCAAAAGACTCGGTCAACTAAGTAACTCATTAGTCTTATCAGTTATTACCCATTCCCTATCCATTTGTGTAATAACCATTAAAGATATTGGGTTATCGGAAGAGGTAGACAAATATTACGTACAATTCAAACATGTTTTTTCAAAACGATTAATTTCCGTGCATTGGGCAAGAACCAACAGTCATGTCGTGTAGCCTACATACAGACGGATCGAGGTGAATTAATATGATATAAATGTGGTTCTTACAACTGTTACAGCTATTCTAATTTATTTTATTTTATAGAAATTATGTATATCAAATTTAATCATTCTTACTTAATAACTTTTCTTCGCATACAAGTATTTGAACATATGCTGGCGTACTGTGTGTCGGTTATGTCTTTGTTAAATGTTGTGTAAAGTGTGATTGAAATTATTCAACTGTGTAAGTGGAAATTTGGATATTCTATTTTCCAGGTAAATAACATTATCTTGATAACTATGATATTGCCCCTAATAACTTTACATTATTACTAGATATAATATAATTATTTTGTTATATATTAAAGCTACACTCTTAGTTATATTTACATTCAGTGCATAGAATCAATAAAAATTCAAGTAACTCTCAATCTGGCAGGTCTTAGCAAACTTTCTATATTAGTCGTTTATAACAACAGATAGTAACCGAGTACATAAATTCATTTCTAATATAAGCTCAAATAATTAAACACAACTAGTAATTGTTATATCCTTTAGTAGACATAGTGTACCAGAAACACTACATACAGCACAATGGAGATTACCTCTGGAACCATTAAAATATGCATTCCTTATTAAATTGGTAAGCACCGGTTGAGTTCTTTACCGGTTGATGTACTTGATGTATTTATCAAAGCGCTATACTGTGCAGTATTAATGGAACACCAGCAGCAAATTGTAATCATCAGTTTTACGTAAAGTTCAGATTACCTTATACCTAGTCGATTATTTCAATATGTTCATTAAAGTGTGAAATAAGCAAAAATATATTATTTAAGTTTTAAACAGAATAAAAAACAATAATGAAAATCCATCCTGAGGATAACAGAAGTCTAGAGAGATATACTTGAATTAATTAGTAAACAAATAAAGATATCTTATTAAACTGTACACATAACAATAAAAGAAAGCAAAACATTTCTCTGACAGATATATAATCAAAACACTTGCAGATAGGTCTTGTCTTTTATAGATATTATTTGTAATGAGTAAAATTATATATAAATAATAACTTAGTAAACATGACAATAATAAATAAACAACAGTGATCTAAACTAATGAACATAGAAAAAACATCAATACAACTACAGGAATACATCTTTGGCATTAACAGTTCTTAAAAAATATGAAATAAAACAATATTATAGTGACAATATTATAACAATATATATATATATATATATATATATATATATATATATATATATATATATATACTTATAAAAACTTATAATATATAATTATACAAACTTTTTGTTTGAGTCTCTTAGTTTTCTATGAATATATATATACATATATATATATATATATATATATATTTTTTTTTTCTATATATAACTTTATAGAAATATATATATAGAAAACTAAGAGACTGAAACAAAATTAATTGAATTATTATTAGATTATTTATTTTTAAATTGTTTACTTATATACAAATTAACATGTTGTTTAATATTTAAATCAATTAATATTCACATAACCAGAAAATGTAACTGAAAAATGTATTTTACAGTTAAAATGTAACTTGGTTATCAGAAACAAATGCATTAAATACGTATAAAAAGTTTAATAATTTAACTTTAATTTAGGGAATGGTAACGAAAATAAATGCAATGCTAGTAAATCTAATTTCAAAATAATGGAAAGGTTACTTAACATTAATTTATGTTACTTTTTGTAACTAAATCTAAAATTTTTCTTTTTTTTATGAAAATCAATTAATTATATCTGGTAATATAGAATCCAATCGAATTTTAAACATGATTAATATCAAACTTTTTACTAGTTGAATTTGTATTGCTATATCTGTTGTAATTTAAAAATAAACTCACAGTAATTTATTTTGGATTTAACTAAAAAATGTGATGGTTTATTTGAGTGTGTTGTTTTGCTGATCGAACTTACGAATTAAACCACCTTACAAGTTCCCTAGCTTAAAATATATTTAAATTAACATCCAAGCCTTAGTTGGTGAAACCCAACCAATTAGAATTCTTATTGTAAAATCTAACCACAAACCTTCATGGTCATCTTTGTTTAATATCTGTATAAAATACTGTAAATTAAAAACTGTCCAAATTTGTTCTAACAGAGACAGAGGATATTGCCTATAAGCTTGTGCTGTAGCCAACAATTATAAGGTTAAAATGATGGCTAGCGTAATGTATAATTAATTAATTCTCCCTGGCATTCATTTAAGAGACATGTCTATTAAAAATATATATTTATAGAACCCTATTTCAGTCACAGTCGAAGGGTATGAGTGGCCACTTGCAGTATAGGTTCGAAATTTTGTTAATGGTGTTAATCTGACAATAAACTGTTTGGGAAGTCTTGAAATATAATGAAAATAAAATTATGTTTAGCTCGAGTTAATTTTGTTGTAGTAAAATCACTAATAAAATTAAAGACATTACTTCCTTAATGTCCCTTCGTTTGCGCAGTCTGCAAAGTTTGCATGTCCATAAACAATTTGACATGGTTGAAGTTGTTATTATAAAAAGCCATACCGCTACTATAAGCTCTGAACAAAAAATTTAAAGTAAATAAACTTTGAAAGGTACTAAATGTGAGGGAAATACAAGGGTATAAACTTTGATGATTACTTCCATTCACCTGTATGAAAGATTGGTGGAAAATTTGATTCCAAGTCACGTCCGCCAATATGGTGGTAGATGTCCTAATTAGTGGCATTCATTTAGTGACTCTGGTAAGCTATGTGATCAATGATTTAAGCACTTAAGACTATTGACTCAAATTTAACGTATTTTATGTACTAAAATGGTCATATATTGTGACAATGCCACTTGACAGAAAAGAAGATGTTACTTTCTCACATCTATATAATCAATTACTTCAATGGATTTTCAATTTCTCAATTCCGAAACCCCACTTACTATTAGTAATGTTAATATCTCCTTCACTCATTTTGCAGACAAAACCTTCTATAATCGACAATGTATTTCAAATAATAAATGTATCATCTGCGATAAATACTTTAAGTTTTTCATTGGTGGTATTAAGGCCTAGAACTTATTTCCATGGGTACAAGGTTACTGACTTCCTTCCTAGTGGTTCAGAAGCAAATAGTAAAAATCGCAAAATTTAGCAAAGTTAGAAATTTGTTTTTCATATTTTACCCAGATGCCTTCTCATTTATCATCTATTATAAAGATCAACGTGGGCTGACGATCAATTTCTGTGTTAGGATAAATTTCTCTATCGATTGAAAAAATCCTGATTGAGAGCTAATGAAATTGAATGTGGCTTGGGGCTAGTAGGATCGTATTTCAAAGCAAGAGGTTCTCACAAAAGTAAAGTTAGGTAAAACAGTGACTGTATAACTTCCAATAAAGTATGTTTAGTGCTCAGTAAATAATTATAGGATGCTTCCTATATTTGTTTAGTAATTTATAGGAATACTTATATTTATGTTAAGAGAATTTTTTAATTTTATAATATAAGTGAATTGTAAGAATTGTGATCCTTTCAACAGTGCTGAATATCATGTTGATTCGGGTTCGAGGAATGTCTAGAACCATCCTTTTGTCTCGAAGTATTGGCCATAAGTCTGTGTTGGATAATTGCCGTCCAGTTTAGTTATTGTGTTTTGGTCAATTTTAATTCGCCAACGTTAGGCTCATTAGATGGTGGGAGGTACTATCGAGAGCCTTCCGGTTGATTCAAGTGGATTTTTGGAGGAGTCTTTGCAGTGTGCTCAGGAGAGAAGTTCGTGGTAGAAGTGATTAGCCTACTCTTGCCGTGTAGATATTTAGGTAGGAAGGTTGAGTTTGAAGTTTAAATTCTTTTTAAATGTTGTTTTTGTACTCAACATTTATTTTCTTTTTTACTATTTAAAATGTAATTTTTATATTACTAAAATGAGCATAAGTATTACCTACACACTGCCAGCTGATTATATGAGATCACCTGATCTCTGTCCTTGACTGATTGTTGGGAAAATCATGATATGTTATGAAATAACTTTGAATCGACCTCTTTCAGTTTTCCCTGTAGCGTTGCACAAATCCCTATTGCATTGTAGACCTCTAACTTAGAATTTAATCTTGTCCTAATTTTTAGTTTTATAGTTATATAACTTAATGACTCCCTCCGCACGTGCCGCAGTTAAGACTTTTTTCGACTTACCGTTGCGCAAATCTCCTTTATAGTATTTTCTTTTTTAGTGAATTACCAGGTTGGTTTCAACGAGGGAATCCTAGTTTCAACCCCCTCGTGTATTTAGAATATCCAACCCCAATATATATATATATATATATATATATATATATATATATATATATATATATATATATATATATATATATATATATATATAGCCGGAACCAAAACTCAAAAGTAAAGCATTTTCCTATCAATACCAATTAAATAAATATAATTATCAGCAAATCGAAATGTTATTTAAATGAATAATTCAAACTATTTCAGTAACACTTGAAGTGTTTAAACCCAGCAGGGAGGAATACTATATATTTTAATAATATTATTAAATTACGTATGTCATATTTCATCTTCCTAGTATTCCTGATAATTGTAAAAATTAAAATATAGTATCTGACAGGGTCATTCAAATAAAACCCATCCAGCTGAGTTGTCTTTATGAAAACTCTACTATTTGCCTTTAGAGAGGCATAATATCTGTGTGTTATTTTACCACGTCTAACTAATTATTGTGTATATAAAATGTATACGTTTCAGCATAAATCTAATTTTCACGCAGGGTAATGAACCATGAATTTTACAACGCGAAACAATGACATTACTATCCGGATATTGTTGGATTAAACTTCCGCCTCAATATCCGGCAACGTTATTACATGTCATTTTGTGAATGCGATATTTGCTTTTGTTGATGGGATTGTTTGAATATAATACTGCAATTTATTTTGTATTATTAATAATAGTAATTATAGTTTTGTGTTAAGTGCATGTCTTTAGAGTTAGTGAAGTTGACAAACAACATGTAGGTTGTGATCCTTGACTTAGGCGTGCCACAACGCTTTAGTAAGATTTTTTTTAATCTAGTTTGTAATTATATATTAGGTTAGTTCTTTACCTGAAGAAGAGATCAGATTGCAGATCTCGAAACGTAGTGTTACTGTTTTCTTGTTTCACTGAACGATGGCAAATGTCCGGAAAAATCCTGTTTCCTAAATTTGTTATATTTAACTTTATATGTGATCAATGTGTATTGTTTAAAAAGTCTATCAAATAATAAGTTTTTTGGTAGACAATTCTTGTCACTTAATAATACGTTAGGGTTCAATTTGGTTACTTTATGTAGATTTCGTAGATACTATTGAAACGTGAACTGTAAACACTATGCTGTACTATGACAAGGTGAGAGATCTTTGTTTGACCATAAATTTGACTTTGACTTAGACTGACGCTGTTGCGGAGATTTTAAACGGGGTTTTGCATTTATTCACTCATTCAAACGTTTACAACAATTTTTAACAGAACATATCAATCTGCTCTTAACTAAATCACTGGTACTGTCACATTTTCAATTACTGTAACACCTTGATCATTGATATGATCGTTGTACTTAGTGAAAAGCTGCAAGCTACTAAAAAATATTCTATACGTTACGTTTAGAGCAGCATATCACACCGTTCTATAGTCAGTCAAATATCCCTAAAATTAAAATCCTCGAAATTGTAAAACTAGTTCATTAAATACTGAAATGTGGGTTTCGAAGATATTTTTCTGAATATTTAAAATCTTGTGTCTCATGTAGGTGTAAGAAGCACTCGCTCTGGCTCATACATTTTTGAGAATGCCTCAGCACAGTACTGCAGTGAATGATACGTCATTCAATGTAATAACTTGTAGGTTGTGGAAAGCCCTTCCCCAAACTAATACTTCTATTGATAGCCGTTTCCGGTTTGTGGTAAATTAAAAAGATATGTACCTTGAGCGGTTATCCTAGACAGGTCCGGTCTGAGATGCTGTTCGGCGTGACACTCGCAGAGGGCTGAATGTGAGATTTTGTGTGATAAAAGTTAAGATTCATTAGCAATATATATTTTAGTTTATTTGTATATTAAAAGAATAGTTTTATTTTATATATTTTGAGAATAACAGTAAGAAATTTTTTAATTTGTTAAATTTTAATGTTAACACGTTACAACATTATATTTATTTCACCACAATGTGTAAATGTAACTATTTTTTAATTTTAT